>NW_009915213.1:0-43578 GCF_000696875.1 Nestor notabilis | reverse complement strand
CAGCAGGATCTGGGATGTAAATGCTTGCTACGATGTGTATGCGGAAAGGTAACAGTATATTTTTCCTAATTTTCTTCTTTTTTTCTTTAACCTTAAGAAAAGTTGTCACCTCTGATAGAGAAATACTTGATATATTTTGTCTCAGTAAATTTCCAACTGCTGAGAAGTAATTACTGGTTATTTACAACTGGCATTGCTTGTAGCTACCTAGGGCTAGTAAAGGTTTTACAAGTCAGTGAAATAGGCAATACAAAGTCATGGGTATTCATATGGTTATCCTTGCACAAAAATATCAAGTGTACTTTTGATTATGACAAGTATAGATGGACCATCATTTTTGAATGTGTGCTCAATCTGCTTGAAGCTTTAGAGGATTGTTAAACTGAAAGTAAATGGATAGTTTGTTGAATGTAAAGTAATCTCTTCTTTTGAAGGCAAAGGACTTGAGGAAGCTGATGCACCAACTATGATTCCTAAAGAAGATAATGTATCAAAGTGTTTAAACCTAGGTTCCTCTGAAGTGGTGACATGCTGAGTGCTGAGTTGGTGAAATAGTAGATTCAGTTTAAGATAAGCTTCTCACAAGATTGATATCTTATGTTTCATATTGCTTTACTTGAGTTGTGAATGATACCCATTTTGGGTCTAAAGATGCTGTATCCACTTCTATTACAAAGAAGTTGTTCTATACTTAAAAATGGAGTAATGAAAAATCTTTTCTGGAGATAAGCTCACCTTCTCCACATGAAACCATTCTCTTTCAAAGATAACCAGTTCCTTAACATCAAGGCTTGCATATTCCAATGCAAAGTTCTGTTACCTGTAGTAGTATGAAAGCCTTAACAAAGAAATGTATGTAGAATGTTGTAATATGATTCAGGAATGGTTGAAGCCTAGAATACAGGAATTTTTAAGTGATGAAGCTTGGTAATTCTATTAATCTTTTTTTTTTTTTTTTTTTTTAATCCTAGACATAAGCTATTAAACAAATGAAATTGATTCTGTAGCTTTTGAGTATGCAAAAAGATACCTAAATACATTTTGGCCTTTAGTGCAGTTAGGCTGCTTTTATTTTGTGTACAATCTGGGAAGTACTGAAGGGATGTTTTATTGTATGGGATATTTCATACTGTATGTTCTCGGACGAATTACAGTTTAAATAGTGCCACCGCTGACTTCATATCTTCTAGTAATAACTTCCCTGAAGCCAGTATAGTCAGTTGTATTATGAACAACCATAAATATTAACTGCAGGATGTTACTTCTAGGAATCTTTCAATGAACTATACATATGCTGACAAAGTGAATTCTGCTTACCCATCAAAAATATTTATTTCCAATCTAATTGGTGAAGTTGGAAGAAAAACCGTGGGTCTTGACCTGTGCTGAGTATATTGTGACATGAATATTTTTGCATCTAATAAGCAGAGTCATGGCCTTGTTTTCTGGGTTGTGGGGTTTTGTTTTGTTTTAGTTTTATTTTTTTTCCCAGCCTGTTAGCAAAGACAAAAACAAGGGAATGGCAAATTATCAGGTTTAAAATGATAATTAACCTTATCATCACTGTATTTTCTAGGGAAATTATATTAGGGTGTATTCATGAATGTAACATTAGTTTTTTATGTGCAATCAGCTACTCCTGGAAAGTGCAACTGAAGAAAATTTAACTCTAAATACATGCATGTATATTTGTTCAGCTGAGAAGGAACCTTACTGATGTTGTCAACTCTCTTATCTGTTGATTAGCTACAGAAAAGTGGAGTCAAATTCTTCTCAGAGGTGCACAGCAAAGGGATGAGAGACAATCGTCACAATTGCAGCAGGGGACATTCTGACCAAGTACAAGTTAAAAAAATGCAGAATTGAAATGGCTGATTCATGAGCCACATGGATTATGAAACCGTCATCCTTAGAGGTATTTAAAACTTGACTCGCAAAAGCCTGAGCACCCTAATCTACCTTTGCAGTTGCACCAGTTTTGGCCAGCACTTGAAGTAGATGACTCCCAGAGGTCCTTCCAACCTAAATTATCCTCTTTGTCTACATCAAATGGAATTTCAGCATTGGAGTTTTTAAGATACGAGACATTACAGCTGTACACTTCCAAAGTTAGAAGTCAACATTATCAGTTAGTGTCTACTATATGCATTATGATGTTTTAAATAAGTTTTATAACATGGAAGTGGAGTTTGTAAAACCCTCTTATTCTGTGGATGTGGTTGTGATATTTATCTTATAGCAGCTTCTAAAAGACCCAGTCATGCACTGGGAGCCTGTTGTGTTAATAGCTGAACATACAGAGAATGGTAAGATTGCATTTGGGTTTTGTAACTAAACTGTAAATTGTCTACAGGAGAAACAACAGGTACATTCAGGCAGATATGTATGGTGAAACAAAAGGTGAGGTGAGTGGCAGTCTGCACACAGATGGCTGAACACCGGGTCATGTTTGACATAGTGTAGTAAAGGGGAACTGCTTTGCAAATGTATGTGGAGAGTAGTTCCCAAGTGAGAAGAGGAGCTTGGAAAAGTACACAAGTAATTGTTTGCTCACGTGTTAAATTTTCAGTTAAGTCTGACCAGATTCATTTATAAGGGAGAAGGTCAACATTTTGACTGTAAATGAGAGAAATGCATCAGGAATAAAATATAAAGGACACCTAAAATGAAGGCAAAAAAATAATACAATAGAAAACTGAAAGCGTAGAGAAGGATTGCCTGTAAATTTTAGTCTCATAGCTGAAATGTAAAGACATGATGTAGGAAGAATCTATAAGAATCTTTTTCATTTATTTCATAAATAGAACTTAAATTGATTTGAACTTGATCTGTGTCCTCCACCAATATGGAGCAGAATGATCTTGCTGCTCAGCTCAGGTTTTCCCTTGTAGTGTAGCTATTTTCATTTACGGCTGCCTTTTTGTAATGTAAAAAAAGTAGTATATAAACAGAAATTTGGACTAGGGAAAAGGTAGAAGTGAAAAATTAAAATTATAGTTCACTTAAAACCATCATCCATAGCATAATGCTGTTTAAGCTCTTGGTAATTAATAGCATATATCTTAAGGCAAAAAAGAGGTAGTTAGTGAGCATATTTTTTGCATTGTGTTGTTATATGTTTGCTTTAAGGGTCAAATTAGTGGCATTGTCAGAACAATAACTTTGATGTTTCAAGAACTAGGGCAACTGTAATGAGAGAAGTGTGGTCTTGCCATATAAAGGGAAGTATATTGTCAGTAAGCAAAAGATAATAGCATCCTGTACACCCAGAAGGCCTGCTATGATGTTTGTGTCTGCGTAAGATCCCCTTTGCCCTCAGAACAGTCTATTTTTAAACTGGTGCTGAGTTTGACCTTAGTAAAGAGATACTGGAAGATTTTTTAAATGCCTGGTCATGCACAGTGTGTTCCTCACAGACCTGTTGGACAGTGGCAGTATTTTCTTTCTTTTTCTACAGCAAATTTGTATTAGTTTGCACTTTCCTTGAGTTCAAAGGCTTTCCTATTTAACGTTAGAGGGTAAAACTTAATTACAAATTATATTCTGTGTACTTAATTGAAAATGAGTTAGCTGAATCCAGGAGACAGAATTAGAGATTTAGCTTCATTGTTCTAAACAGCTTATGATGAGATGGTTTCAGATTTCTGATTAAAATAGGAATAGCTTCCATAGAACATGAAATGCTGACTTTGTTGTTAACTGCATTTTCTTCACTGTGAGCTGTGTGATTTCTTTGTAAAACTTCTGAAGAATAGAGATTGTTCTAGGTCAATATAACTGCTACTTCATAGGAACAGCAGGTACACCTTTGAGAATTGAAGAAGGCTGTTGTTATAGTTGATGTATGTTTATTGTAACATATTTAAAATAACTTGCAAAACCAGGAAATTGTAAGAACAATAATCTTTCAGGAGCCTCTTGTGACCTTATACTATGATATTTGACCTTTATGTTATCCCAAGATATCCGGACTGTAATATTGAACATTAGGTTTCTTAAATAAGTTGCCTTAAAACTTGCCACCCTTACTGCATGAAAACTTATGGTTTCCTGTGGTCAGAAAGTGCAGTAGGACTGCAGTACTACCACTTAATTGAGAGAAGGAACACCTCATTCCATATGTTTTAGAACTGACAGTGATGGGAAGGTGCGATATTAGGATGAGTCTTCACTGGAATAATTTAATGATGTTGTAAAAAATATTAGGCTAATATTAAAGTTAAACCTGATTTAACAAAACAAAGGACCTCTGAATGTCTGAACCCAAATTTAGGGGAAAAGATGTGCATCTTAGTATCTGAAACTTTGTATGCTTCTTAGTTTAATAAGCTAAAAAGCTGAGCAAGTTTATGTAGAATATTTCCTCCTCTTTCGTTTTTGTCTATCCTTTTTGAGGCATTATCTCAGTGGTTACCTTTGAGACAGTTTTGAGTAACTGGCCTTACAATTTTATTCTTCTGGTCAGTTCTCATTTGTAATCCTGTGGCCATTCCTTATGTTGAAGAGATTACAGAGTATGTGCATACATAAAGTGGGCTGAGGTTTATCTGCGTCTTTACAGAATGTGATAATGTATTCTGTGTTGTGTTACCTTAAAACTGGAGGACTGGGGTCTGTGTCTTAGACCTGCATCTCTCCATTTTTCTAAAATCTGGTACCATTTTTCCAGCTGTCTAAATAGTTTCCACTTTTCTCCTTTATAATACTTAAAAGGTTGGGGTTTTTTGTGTATGTGTGTTTGTTTTTAATGTATGTTTTAATCAGGTTATACCTGTGGTTAGTGAACAGGTATAACATCTCTCTCTAGGCCATATGTGAATGAAATGACACATTTGAAAATATTTAGAGCTTGTAAAGGCTGTTGTGTTTAGGATTTCAGTGGTATAACTATACACGAGGCAACTCAGCAGGGTTTTTTAGTTCACAAGATTTGCTAATGTAGCAGCAGTTAATTGCCAAGGGAAATTTAAATTTGAAGGGACTCTTCATGGCCTGATTTACAAAAGCCCTCTTGGGCTATTCTAGAAATTTCTGCTAGCATCTACATTTAGCTCTACTGTGTGGCTTGTTTCAAGTTCTGTATGCAGCTGTATACTGTTTGCTAAAGCTCATGAGGTATTACCTCTCAGCAAGAAGGACATTGTCTGGATGGTAGCAGCAGGGCTAGCAAATACGTGTCAGCCCCTGGTATTCAGACAACACGTACAGAACA
Organism: Nestor notabilis; assembly: GCF_000696875.1. Classification (NCBI taxonomy): domain Eukaryota; kingdom Metazoa; phylum Chordata; class Aves; order Psittaciformes; family Psittacidae; genus Nestor; species Nestor notabilis. Next base: position 38,366 of record NW_009915213.1, on the reverse strand, counting down.
TTTGGTCTTATTAGCACAAAGCATTACTTCAGGCTAGAAATATTATTTTTCTCTTTGTCTCATACTTGTAGTTGACATAGTGAGCAAATAAACCACGTCAGTACTGCCTTTGTCAAGAGCTGCATCTACATGAAGAGAAAAGTTGTACGATTTTTAATGTTATCTCATGGAGAACCCCCTTTTTAAAAAAAAAACAAAACAAACCAAAAAAAAAGAAAAAAAAAAAACAAAAAACAAACCCCGCACTTTTGACACAACAAGTTTGTGATTCCTGTATTCATATATTCCTGACAGGTCTCCCATGTGTTTTCAAAGAACAAACTGATTTTGGAAATTGCTGTGGAAGTTTTATCCAAGTACAAAAGGTGAACAAATATAGACTAGCATGAATAGCTGATATTCAAAATGATCTTTAACTTATGAAGAAAATTAGCCACACTAGGAATTAATGAACTGTAATAGCAAAATTATTAATGGATGTAAATTGGTGAGATTATAATAATAATTAAAAGGTATCTATGGTATACATTCTGGCAAATAAGAGCTTTGCATAATAATTTAATAATGCTTATGTGTATGTGATATTTGTAGACTACTTTCAGATTACATAATCAATTTGGGAAATGCTAATTATGGAAAAATAGAGTTCCATTTTGAAACAGTGGCAGGCAGTAGCAGAATGACTGCAGCATGTTGCTCACACCCAAGTTCTAAAATGTGTGTGCTCTTTATGAAAGTCAGTCATTTTCTCCTTTCCCTGTGTGACTTGGGACAAACCCGATAGTTGGTGCTGCTGAGAACCCAGACTATGGAATCCCTGTTGTCTTAATTCCTTAGAGAGTATGAGGTTCATATTGCCTTTGAGAAGAGAGACTGTAATCCCCGTCCTGCTCTTCCAGCCTACAGCCCAGAAGTTTACTCTCTACTTTTTCTCCTTAGGGTCCAAATCCAATATATATTTTAAGGCAGTTCAGAAAATCAGAAGAGGTAAAAAATAGCAAAGGAGAAAATATAAAATGTATTTATTTTACAGTTTATTAAAAATTAAAAGATTAAAAAATGACATTTACATTATTTTAATGTATTGATTTATAGATGTGTTTATGGTCTACATTGTATATAAAATTTTTATATCCTGGAGTGGCACTGTTGGTATTTGAAAATAAAATCCCTTCTCATTAGATTGCTTAGAGGGGGCATGCAGCAGCTGAAGGTCCGCTGTAGAATGGTAAGCTTCCAGTCAGATACAGGGATTATTCATCATCTTAATAACGAATAAGAAATACATATGAGAGTTTTTTAAAAAAAAAAAAAAATAATTAAAAATGAAATCATTCTGACTTGTGTATTTGCAGGAAAATGAGATCTTTTTCTGAAGTTGTTTACTGTCTGTCTTTGGATTGTTATATTCAGGAGCATACTAATAAGTTAAAGAGCATTATAGCATTGCAACCAGTGTGATTCTGAGATTTGTAGAGAGGGATGCTAAAGAAACATATTTAGGTTTGTCTCCAGTTAATGTTTTTTTTTTGGTGCTTCAATTGAATCTGTATCCAGGGCCCTATGTAAGCCACAGATGGTGTGCTACTTGACAGTGAATTGCTTTTCAACCCCCTTCCATTATAGGGTGCAAGTCTTGCAATGTCAGTCATGCCATTTTCAACCAGTCCTAATAAACACATACAGAAATATCAGAGAGAAAACAAGGAAGCTGAGAACTGCTGTGATGCTGAAAAATAGTTATTGATTGACATTTTGTGAGATTGTTCTGGTTATGTTGATCCTAGCTGTGTTTTGGTGGAATGTCTATTCCGTAGAGATTCTAGAGAAGGACTTGTGACATTTTCATTTTACTTCTGATTTGGTTTTGGTTTATTTTATCATTGCAGACTTCAATAACTTCCTTAAATAAACAGTTTACAATAATACTTTCCTTTGTCAGTGGTTGCAACAGGCTGGTTCATCTGTTAAAGTTTGGCCACTAAGCAAATCTATTTCTTCTCTTCATAGTATCTTTTAACTTGGGTTTTTTCATATGAATAGTCTCTGATGAAGCCTCTGGGCTATTATTTTATTCTTACTAATATTTCTGATTTTGGAGAAGAGCATAATTATTCAAGAAATTCTACAGATTTTTTTGTTGCCTCAAAGGGGGTTTCTGCATTAAACTTTCTCCAATTATCTCTATTGTTTTAATAGTTACCTATCATAAATCAAGCCTACTCACCAGAATTTCTCTCTAGTCAATGGAGAAAAATGAGCACTTTTAGAAATTAGTTTTTATCAATTATCTGTGGGCATTTTAAATGTTTTAAATGATGGACCAAATAAAAGCCATGGATTTTAATTTAGACTAAAACATATTTCTGTATGAATTTTCCACTGCTGTCCCTAAACTAGGTGACCAGATAGTAATGAAAGTATTTGAATCGTCATACAATTTTAAGGATCATTTACATTCCATTTACTTATGCTTAGAAAAAATATTCTCCATGTTGTATCTTAAATTTTAGGGTGACATATCTTACTCTTCACTGTATGTATCTTGGAGACTCCTTTTGTGAGATTATAGTAGCTGACCAACAAGGATCTTCAATGTTACCGTCAAATTCTCTTCCTGTTGTGATAAATCATCTGTTAATCACTTATGCTTGCAGGTAATGAAATAATACTGGGTGTCTTCCTTACTGTTCTTGTATTTATATCAGTATTTTCTTTTTTTTTCCCTCTTCCTTCCTCTCTCTGTTAAACCACAAACAAGAAAAAAAGGTCATAATTTAATGAATGACCCCTTGGATCACAGATGCTGACAAAATGAAGCCTTAAAATTTTAAATTGGCTGGCTGCTGTTATCCTAACAGAGCCCATTAAGTCACACAAGAGAGCACAACTTATTATGTAGTGAAACTGTGACTTTTTCATGGTTTCTTTGTAAACATGACAAAATTTATGGATGGCATTAGTGATACTAAGTTGACAGAATTAAAACCACTGTTTATGGATACAGTTCAGTAACTTGATTTAATTAGATTCTCACCACATTGATCTAAGAGGATTTTCAAGCAGTATTTCATGACAAGGGTTTAAAAGAGAATTCCGAAGTTCTCACTGTGATGAATTCAAATGAATATTTTTATTTAAATACATACATATTTAACTAAATACTTATTGTTTAGGTTCTTGCACTTTGAAACAATGTACAGTGTTTGTACAGGGGCTTTGGCCACTATACGATCCCAAACGTCATCTTTGACTAATAGTATACTGCATTAATGCTGGGTGTATTAGTATAACAGAGAGAGATTCAGCTCTTGTCAAATAGACACATTAGAAGTGGGACATCAAAGTCGAGGCTCCATTGACACTGTTGATTTATAATGGGAACTTCCGACCCGTAGTTCCTTTATTGATACCTATATGGTGTATGGAACAGTTTCAGAAGTGAGTGAGGCTATTACAAAAATCAATTTTCTCTGAATCTGTCAGAGCAAATAATGCCTTTTAATTTCTTCTTTCCTGGTTTTAGCCTGTTCCTTTCCTTTCTCAGGCCAGCAGTTCCCATTAATAACTAACCTGGCTGTAAATCTAGTAAGCACTGTATTATAACTCTTTCCTATTTGCTAAGCTGTACTGAAAATAACAGGCAATAATAATCTCTGAGATTTTTAAGCTAAATCTTTTGGACATTCAAATAGAGTAGGCTATTGATAAATGCAGTATAGACCTATGAAGCAAGCATAAGAAATAATAAACTGAATACCAGTTGATGCAAGGAAGTTTAAAAAAACTTCATGAAATTACTGATAACAATTTATGGAGATGTCTGTGTTACATAAGAGCTTGTGTTCCATTACATATGTTAAATGATTTTAAGTTCCTTGGGTTGTATGCATGTTAAAAATTCCTCACAGAGATTTTACTTGGAAAAACAACATTACTAAGAAGTAACATTCATTATGTAGAAAAAAGTTTTTCTTTCATTCTGCACTAGACTGAGATTATAAAATTAAAGACAAAATTCATGACACTTTTAAAACGCAAAGTAATTTTTATTCTTGTTAAGCGTGAAAGGTATAAAAGGAACAGTACCTTCGACTAGGAACAAGTACATGAAAGCTGGCCTAGCGCCAGCTTGTTGCAAGCCAAAGTAAATCCTGAAATGAAGTCCTTCAGTTAGGGCATTAGTAGAAGGGTAGCTGGGAGATCTTTTAAACCACAGATTTATAAATCAAGTTTATAGCACAGCAATTGCCCACATAAGATGGGTAGTCTGAAACTGGAAAGTGGAGGTTCAAAGTGCAGTGAAATCTAGGGCTACTTATTGGAAAAGAAAACATTTATTCCAGCATGTTATCAAAACTGGCAAAAGCAGGTTGCAAGTGTCATGTGGTTTCCCCGTCTGTGGTCAATTCCACTCGTAGTTCCTCAGCACTGACAGCTGTTGGATATGGTTCTATTAATATAATCTCTGAATCTGTCCAGCATCTTTTTAAAACTAAACAAATTTGGGGACAGCTGATCCATAAACTGCTAGATGTTACCCCTCTCTACAACTTCCCATGGCAACAAACTGAAAAAATTATCAGTTTTTTTTTTTTGTTCTTCCTGAAGGGAATCACAAATCCATACATCTGAGTATTAGATTTCAAATTTGGATTTCAGATTTAGCTGAAAATTGTACCAGTGTTGCGTATCTCGGTAGCTCTCTATGTAGATCTAGATTGGGATATATGGGAGTCTGAGCACAGTCTTCAGAGCGTCTGTTGGAATTGAAGAATTTCTCTAGATTCACATAGATTCACTTTCCTTAAAGATAAGAAATTGCCAGTTACGTGAAGATCATGTATTTCTTGCTCAGATTTTCCTTTATTTTCATAGATACTGCAGCAAAATAAGAAATACTCAAAGGTGATCTTCAGTTTCTGTACTTTATGTACTGTATTGAAGGTATCCATACACCAGACATTGAGTTGTAACATTAACATTCTGTCTTCCATTATTGTTAGCTCCAAGCTACATGGTTTGTATCTAGTGTTAAATTTATGTCTTAGTGATGTCAAGATGTCTTTGAAGAAGTAGTTCTTGAAGAGGAAAATTAATGCCATGATAATTTTGTTTCATAACCATGATTATTTAGTGATGGTGCTCATAGTATAAGGTGTAATAATTTGATTTTTAGTTATTTCTGCCATATTTTATAGTCTCAACTTGCATCTGTGAAGACCATCATTGTGAAATCTATGCAACATAAGAAAGCAGGAGAAAGGTTTATGTACTTTCAAAATTAAACTTCATTGTTGTATTATGGTGAGAAACATGCCTGTAGCCAAATATATTGGTTTTCTGTAGGTTGATTTGGTGGTTTTTTAGTGTTGTCAAATTCTGCTATCAAACTTGAAAGTTTGTTATGAATCCTACAAAAAAATAAACTTTTTCCCAAATGGCAGAACAGAAAACTCAACTCCACTCCTGTGCTGCTCTAGGTTTTTGGGGGATTTTTTGGTTGTTTTTTTTTGTTTTTGTTTTTTCTAGGTTTTATACTAATGATTCATAATGTATCTAATACTTTTATTTTTTATTTACAAAATCCTGCTGTGATACCTTTCTGCTGTGTTTTAAAACTAGCAGGAGCAGTAATGGTTCAGGCAGAGGAGCCAAGTGTATTGAAGAAAATAGTAGTCTTTAAACTTAAGTAAATCTGGTTCTGTGCTTTGCTTCAAAAAATGGATTCCTTTTTTACAGGTTTAAATTTACAAATTCACAACCTGTCAGATATTTTCCTTTTGCTAAGGAAAGAATGTCATAGCTGCTCTACAGTAGGAACAAAGTTTTTGAAGTTTTTTTTGTTTATTTGTTTAAGGGATTTTTTGGTTTGGTTTGGTTTTTTGTTTTATTTACTAGATATACCAAACTCTAACAAACACTGTTGTACTTACTTGGTTGGTTTCTATTTCTGTTGTAAAAATAACCTAGCAAAGCTTCCTTCTATAAAAGGATTATTCTAAGGAACATTTGCTTTACAAAGAATAAAATATATTCTGTGTTACTAGATTTGACAGAAGACACACAGTATTCTATCCTGTATTTACAATGTGGTGATGCTCTTTCTCTGTTACTAGAATTCAGAGTTTGTTTTCTTAGAATGATATAGAAACCTATTCCTTAAGAGATTTCATGATATATTTTTAAAAAATACTTTCTTTTTACAGTGCTCTTCATACTAGAATAAATAACAGAATCTCTGAGGCATGATGGAAGATACCTGGGAAGAGCTTCTACTGCAGTGAAAACCGGTGCAGTTTGAAGGGATTGTACACTAAACAGGACTAATCTAAGAAAACACAGCTATAATATTGCTGAATGTTTTTACTTTGAAGCATTTTACAGAATGCTGATGTAGCCAATAAAAGGGCACATTCATCAAAACCATAATTGAATTAAAAAAACCCAACACACCAGTTTAAGCATACAGTATTCAGATTTCACATGAAGGTGAAGAAATCCCTTAGGACGTTTAAAATTTATGAGGAGTCTTGTGATTTCATTCATTATGTTGACAATATGCACAGTTTCTTTTGAAAATGGATTGGACCAAAAAAGGTGAACAGACGTGGTTGTAATAGCTCTTCCCATAGTGTATGCTGAATTATGAGAGTTACTTCTGGTTATATGTTACCCAGGAGGACTGTTTAATGTGATTGGTTATATAGATCTGCAAATTTTTAGCTGTGGGCTGGTATCCATATTGAACCATAAATTTATAGTTGATGTATTACTTTCCAGGCAGAACACTCATACTGTGATAGAATTAAGGGCGAAGATTGATTTCCTGCTAAATAAGAACGTTTTGGTTTAAAGTATAATAAATGAAACTGAAATTTCTGTATGAAACAGGTATGTGTTTTAAGTATTGCGTATAGAAAAAAAGGCTTTTTGGAATTAAAGATTTGCATATAGGTATGATAGGAAAGATACCTTCTGAATGAATACAGAATCTATAATCTTTTTAGATTTGAATTTTGGTTGACAGAAACATTTCTGCTAACATATCTTTAACTGCTGTGTCTACATACATCTCTATTCTGACAATATGCCATACTACCAGAATACACTTTCAGCTTGTTTTTAGCTTGTATTAAGTACTGAGGTGAATATTGAATGAATTGGTGCTCATACGCTCATAAGTACCATAACAAAAAAACTTTATAAAAAAAAAAAATTAAAAAAAATAAAGTGGTGATAGCTTATCAGCTGTGTACCACAAGGGTCTTCATGAAATTTGGAAGAAGGCTGATTCACTAAGATGCAGAGCAAAATCTTTTACAAACTGAAGCAATCTTTTTTTCCTAATCACAGTTAAGCTGCTAAGCAAGTGTGCTTGATTTCACTTCCACCCTGTGAAAAGCAGCTGCTGTTTTAGCATTTTCATGATACCGATGTAACACGGAAAGGAGGAAAGAAGCTTTTGCTGCTGGCAGAATAAGGAAAACTTTGCTGTGTTGTTTTGACTTAATTTGTATTTGGAATTACATCCTGGTTCAGAATTAAAACAACCTCAATCTCCCTTTCCTCCTTCTTTCCCACATGCAGTCGTCTTCTCTCTTTATTTTTGCCTCCTCTTTCTCTGTGTTGTTTTTGCAGTGAAGAATGTTCTGTGTAAAGTTTAATGAACTTGGATCATTGCTCATCAGAGAGAGATTTATCCTGGAGGATTTCAAGCCATCTTTTTCCGTTAGAACTGTTTACTATTAACTTTTTCAGTTGACATGTAATAATGTGTATCCTTCTTGAGGATAAAGGAAACATTTTTCTGGTAAATATTATTTCCCAGTTGTAGTCTGATTTTGTGTCAAAGCTGTATTGCTGTCTAAAAGAAACACCCATCCATCTAGTTTTTATTTTCCATGTGATTTTTTTCATTTAGGTAGTTACTGTATACATGTATAGCTGAAATTGTACATTTACTCTGAAGCAAAGGAACCAGTTGCCATCTTACAGTGTTTCAGTTACTTGGTTAAAGCTGAATGCCCATAATTTTTCTAGCAAATGCTAGAACATATGTGCCATGATTTGGATTTTCTGTTCTTGGGGGAGAATCTTCTTCATGATACTTTTTTTAAAATTATTTAACGTACCTGTGGCTGCAGAACTCTACAATTAGGATGATATCAGAAATAAATGTGAACGTAATTAATTTTCTGAAGATACTAAGTATCTTCTTTAAATCGTAACAAGAAACATCTATCTTCTGAAGAATGGCATAATTTTTTACAGTTTACTGTAGTGAATGTAGTGTTTTACAGAAATTCAGAAGATGAGGTTTGTGCCCCACAGAGGTCACCAAAGAATTCTGTCTGGGTGGTAGCCAGGCTAAAACTCTGATAGATTTGGGAGTGTATGCTGAATACTTCAGATATTCAAATAACACAAAGCTGTCCAGTCTAACCAGGCACCATGCATGTACTCATCCGGTCCTCTTCATACTTTCTTGCTGCTGTGCTGACATTTTAAGCTTTTCCAGAGCATTTTTCTTGCCACACCGTGTAATTTGATATGTATGACAGATGAGTTGGCTCTGGTCCATCAATCAGTGGTTGATGGGAAGATTTATAAAGGAGGACAGACACCATTATGCAGTGGCTCAAATATGTTTTTAAACACAGCATTTGAAGGAAGCCCACCTGTTAAATGTAGCACCATTAGTTCTTTCATCATGTGATGCCTGTATAAGATGGCACTGAAATGTCCACTACTGTTAAGTGAACCGGATTTACAATGTCTCTGAGAATTTGAGCTTTGAGAAGGATGGAAGATTCAACTTCCATACTTCTTCACTGGAAGGTTTGATGAATCTGGAAGAAATGCATTTAAGCTGGGAAACAATTGCAAGGGTAGAAATTCATAGTATCAAAGATCTTATGCAGTATCTTTCATTTCTATAGGAAATCAACAAATCAAAAAATAAACTCTCTCTATTGGAAGAGAACATCCAAGTTGGTGAGACGTGAGGTGATGGTAGTTTTTTTCCTACTTCTATGCAAATTAATCTTCAGGACTGTCAAGGAGTTCTTAAATTTTGCATACTACCTTTTGTTTGGCAGTATCTTTATTTCTTGAAATAAACCCTGCATAATAATACATTGTCATATGATGCAGAGAGTCAGCAAGAGTGGAAAGTACAATCACATTGCTGTTTGGTATGAATTGGTAGAATCAGTGAGGGTTAGAAAACCAAAGTCCTTTAGAAATCAGCATGATATTAAGTGGTCATGCACTCCTACTAGAGTTTTTTATGTTAACATAAAGGTATTCTATTCTAGCACTTAAATCCAGAATACATATTCTGGTGATATATGAATTTTCTTGGTATTTAATTTCTATCAGTAAAGCTTCTTTGGGCATGTCCACATTTGGTTGCATGGCCGAAGCTTCCTTTGGCCTGTAACTTGTGGGCCTAAATGCTCATTGTACGTAATTAAACTTACTCAAGATCAATGAATTAGATACTCTCCCAGTTTCCTATGGAGTCCACTCACTAGTCTTTCTTGAAATGCCCATCAGAAGTTCAGAGAATTTGAACTAGCTCTCCTGCCTTATGTATGGACGTTTTACTCTGAAACCAATCTACTGTTTTTCCTCTTACCCACAATAACCTTTGTATCTTGTAATCTAGGAAATCTACCTCCCTGTGATCCTGTCCAGCCAATCCACCCTTTTTATCTTCTCCTAATCATGTATCTCGGTTTTCAGCAGGGCCTTCCAGTTATCCCTTTTTGCCTAGCTAGTGTTTTGTTTCTTTGGGCAGATAAATAATTAAGTCCTTGTAACTTGAAGTGCAGAAAGAACCTTCCTCTTGTTTCTACAGGTTCCTTTCCTAAAGCATTTTCCTTTCCTGACAGCCTTGTGCTTTGTATCTATCCTGACTGGTCCTTGTGCTAGCCTGTGAGTCTGATCTGTCTGGTGCAGCTGCTGTAACGCACTGCTTGGGCCTTTCTCAGCTCTCAATTTCCCAGAGCAAGGGCATGCATCACGACAACCCGAGCCTAGGATTAATGAGATGAACAGCGGAAGAAGAAGTTGCAGTCTCTTGACTTACATGAATTCTGTACATTGGTTGCTCTCCTGGAAGGCAAAGAGAATTTTTCTGGAGCTTCTCATACCCTTCAACTTCATGCATGTCATCACCATTTACCCATCTCTTTAGGAGTTGGAAGTAGTAGAGAACATAAGTTTAGTTTTGACAAAACCTATTTTAAAAATAAAGGGTCACTAGAATCTTGATATATCAACACAGTTTTTTACTTTTATGTTTTTTCTGCACTGGTATTTACTGAACAAGATTTAAAGTTTTAGGACTATTAAAAGATTGTATCATCTCTGTTCATCATGACAGTAATATTCTGCCCAACCCCCCCACAAAGAAACACAAACCAACAACCAGCCAGAAAAAACCCAAACAAAAAGCTTACCTAGTTCTGTTTTACCCACCTTAGTTTGGAGCTGTATAATCCTTAACATTAATTATTTAAGCTCTCAGTTTGAGTTGTCTTCTTTATCAGTGCTTTGATCCTAGTTATGTTTTTAAAACATTTTCCAGAAATAACATTTACTTGAGACTGTGTAAATTCAGCTCTAAATTCACAAGGCTTTCTTTTATTTCTAAGAAGTATCTGTTTCCTGATTGGGTCTTGCCTGCATCACCTCTAAGCATGTATGCAGTGCTGTGTCTGCTGTTTTTTTGATGCATCGCTGTTTGCTTGCTAGATATGGCATTTTTTTCACCTTACTGAGTTGGCAGCTCTTGACTGCGTCACATGCAGTTGTACATTGTTTTGCAAAAACTATGCGTGGCTCTACATCCCATATGCTTCTTGTCATATGGTATCTCTAGCAGTATTTCCTTTGTGAGAGTTCTAAATTTTTACTTTGTATTCTTCCATTTTTTATTTTCTTCTGTAGCCAAAGTAAGTATAGTTGTGGGGGCTGGTTGGTTTCGTGGTTTGTTTTGGTTTTGGTTGGTTTTTGGTTTTTGTTTCTGTTTTTTTTTTTTTTTTTGTTTGTTTGTTTGTTTTTTTGGCATTGTCTTTTTGTCCTGAGTGATTTTTTGCAGTTTGCCATGTCACATATCACTCTCTTCCAAGTGTGGAGTCATATCTCTTGTAAGTTCCTTGCCCCTTGCTCTCTACCTTGCAGCTTTGGATATCTGAACTGAATTAGTATCTGAGCTGTTATAATGAAATCTGCCAAGTGCCTTAATTAAAATGAATAAAAGATTCTTCAAGGAATTATTTCACTTTTTGCAGTTTCATTTGCAATCTTTCGAAAGTGTCTCATTTGGGGGCTTCAGTATTACTGCAATTCCACTTCAGAGCTTGTGCTTTCAGTCTGGCTCTGTAAACTGCTTAAATTATCAGTAGGTACAGGTTCAGCAAAAATGAAAAAGTAGGTAAGTAGTTAGCAGTAAAATTTGGTTTTGTTCCCCCCCCCAGCAGTTTCCAGCTTTTCCCATACAGATGTCAGATACTGATCTTCTTCCTACTGTATTCATCAATAGAACACTAGTTCTGTGTTGTTAGTGGCCTTTAGTTCCCACACTACTATTTTTCCCTCTCATTTTTAGGAGTTTGGCTTCCTTACTTCTCTGATAATCATAAAGTAGTTCAGTACCTAACTATAGAGTTCTGGACTTTAAACTTTGGAGCTTTGTGGTCCAAACACCTGCTTAAAGCAGAGCTAATATTAGATCAGGTTGTGCAGAGACTTAAACATACATTTTGAGTATCGCCAGTAATGCAGGTCACATAGTCTTGTGTGAGTTCCAGTTTGGTGTTATGCAGCACTATGATGTATGTAAGGATTAAAAGGGCAAGTATGATTGAAGTTCAAGCCCCTGTTTGAGAGTTTGTGATATAGGGAGATTCTAATTTTCCCACCTACTTGCTCAAGAAAGATTGGTACATATTTCTGAAGATTCTTACATTGATGTTATTCTAGAGAAAGTGTCAGTAGTTCTTCTGGAACTCTAGGTCTGTAGGTATGGGTGATAGAATACAACTCTCCATGAATGAAACAGTCTATATGGCCAGAAGCTGGCCATTCTATAAAGGGAAAAAAAACCCAAAACATAGCTCATCTTTGGTAGGAAATAAATCCTCCCTTTGGGTTTTTTCGATTTTGATTGTTTGCTTGTTTGGTTTTTTGTTTTGTGTTTTTTTTGTTTGTTTGTTTGTTTTTGGTTTTGTTTTTGTTTTTTTTTTTTACTATAGTGTTAGATATTTCTTTAATTTCTTTGTGATAGTGGCTGTTTTGCTGTATTTGAACTAATGTATTCAAATATTTTAATGTTAACTGTGAATCTAATTTTAAGACTATCAATCAGTCATGTTAAATATTTGACCAAATTGATATCAGTGTTATACAGAGATAAGGGTGTGAGGTGGCAAAGGCTCCCTGTTTTAAAAATATACATACAGTCCAGAAAAAAGTGGGGAACAGTAATTGAGTGGGGAAGCTTTGTACTTACCTCCTTGAGGAAGAAAGTGTTGTCCAGTTATAAGGATGGAGAGTTAATAAATGCTGTGTAGGAATTGAAAATAACTCCCATCCACATTTCAAATATTTTTAGTACTGTTTGGAAATTAAAACTATCCTTGAAGGACAGTTGCCTACAAATTGTTCTTCAATTTTGGAACTCTTTGCTGCCTCAGGCTCTATGATAAAATAGGGAAGTTGACAATATGTACTGTATTATCTTTTCGTGGAATAATAACTTCTTGGAGGTTGCTTCTATAGGTACTTCATTTTACATATAGTTCAGATGTAAGCTGTTACGTTTTCATAACAAAAAACATTGGTTCTTGCCTGTGTCATTTAAATGAGAGCAGCTTTATAAGCAGGATTTATAATCAACAATGTATAAGTTGATTAACTTCAACATTTTGAAGTTAAATGTTGAAACCTTTTTCCTTAACGTTTCAGTAGTGACTACTTACTCTGCTACTGTCTTCATGCAACTAGAATGTTTTGATTTTATTGTCAATGTTGAGTATATAGAATATTCCAAGATTTGAATGTATTATAATTGTATGAGTTCTCATCCTTGCTTAGCACATGTTCGGTTTTCATATACATTGTATACCTGAACCCTAATTTTGATAACTCCATCCTATATTAACTCTCTGTTACTTATTGATAAACCAAACTGATGTGCACAGTGTAACCTGCTTCTTCGTGAAACAGTGGGAATCACTTTAAAAAAGCTGTTTCTAAAGATAACTTGTACTTACTACAGCAAATTCCAAAAAACAACAGGCAACTCTGTGCTTGGTTCATTTACAGAAGCCATTCAGTAAAGTGCTGCTTTGACATTTCATTGAAATCTAAAACCAGGAAGAGGGAGTGCTGATGTAATTAGGTACTGAGCCTTTGTAGATGGGGCCTTCTGTCCCCAAAGACCTGATTATGGTTGTAAATTTTCTCTGTAGTGACTGGAAATGAGCTGTGCAAGCACATGTGAGACCTACCATGCTATAGTTCCAGAAGATTTGTAAGATTTCCACAAGCTCTGAATATCGCACCAGGTCAATAATGTAGTTGGATGAACATATACTGCCAGGAATTCTTATTCCTTTTTTATTTCCTGTTTTAAATATTAATCATGCTGCATGCAGATCCCTTTCATATATTCATTTTTCTCTGTTCTTGTATTACAGACATCTACCATAAGATACCTACTAAGTTAGAGGAGGCAGTTCAAGAATATTTTTGCTTGCTTTTATAACGCTTGGGCTCTCTAAATGAATTCTGAACTTCCCATGTTGCCTCCTGACAAATATTGTGCATAAGAAACTCGTATTATTGTAGGTCACTGAATTAATTTTTAAAATGCCAATTGACATGATTCCCTCAGGGAGTTGTAAGTTGCAGCCTTATATTAGGTTCCAGCACAAATGTGGAAATTCAGTGTTTTAGAAAGGAAAGCATTGGTAGTTACAGAAACATCTTAACATGAGTCAGGTGATACTTTCCTAGCATCTACATTGAATAGATGGAAATGGGAAAACTTTCTAGAGGTTTGTCACTGTCATTGCATGTTTAACACTCAGGAGAAAATTGGTAAAATTGGTCCTTACTTCTGGCACCAAACTTGACAACCGTGGTTGATTGTTGTATTTTGCATAACCAAAACTGGGAGTTAAAGTACTCCCAGTATACTGGATACAGTTTAGTTCAGTCCAGACTCCTGCTAACAGGAAGAGAAATACCCAAAAATAAGCTATCCAGACCTATCTGTGAGATTGTTTTTTGATTGGAAAGGTCTATGGGATGGTAGTGGTATTTGTTATATTTTGCTGCTGTATGACATTTGGTCTGTTTCTGACAAATAGTCAAAAATAGAGCACTGTAGATGAGAGGCGAGACCTATAAAATAAACTTTTCACTTAATTATAATGCTACCCAGTAGCAATGCTGCACTAAACTGCTTGTCAGCATGTGCTCTTTATTCCTTGTGTACTGAAGTTTATAAAAATGGTAATTTTGACTCTGTAGAATTATGGAACGTGATATTCAGTTTGTAAGTCTGAAAGCAGGGTTGCTCTCTTTCGTCTACCCTCCATTATAGACACCCTCTAACATCATCTTGTCTACTTGAAAATTAAAATCTGTTTGGGACCAATATAGTGTTACCAGAACTAACAAATCACCTACTGAGAAGATGCTGTGAGTTTCTACAAGCACAGTTGTATGCCAGCATATCATTCTCATCTTTTCTATATCAAACTTCTTTTCACTTGACATAGCCGAGTGATTGTGACTTGAAACTTTGTGATGCTCTTGAGCCATGACTCCTGAATTTGGAATCCTAACTGTAGTGACAGGAAATACACTGAGAAAGCAGTTAAACTACTTTTAACTAGCTAGGATAAAACACTGGGTAATACATGATACATTATTTGGTTTTGGTGGGGTTTTTTTTTTTTTGTTTTTGTTTTTGTTTTCTTTTTGGCAGCAGGAAGAAAGCCTTTATAGTATATTGGGTCATTTTCCATTCACATCTGTAATTTGTATGATTGTGTCCTTGGATAAGTGGAATTCTTTCTGGCATTCTTCAGTAAGAGGTTATATTAATAATGCATCTTTCATTTTAATTTTACTTTTTTTTTTTTGTCGGAGATCATTAATTTTTTTCAGAATTTGATTTCATAGCTTTTATCCGCATGTGAGGCTTTTAACGGCACCATAGCATGACAAGATATCATAAACTATACTGAACTTTAAAAGCTATTTTGTATGTCTTTTTGGCTTACATGGTTAATGATGGGTTAAAAACTAACACCAGCGGAGGGAAGAAGAGGCTGGAG
The DNA here is from genome assembly GCF_000696875.1 of Nestor notabilis. Lineage (NCBI taxonomy): Eukaryota > Metazoa > Chordata > Aves > Psittaciformes > Psittacidae > Nestor > Nestor notabilis. Next base: position 23,004 of record NW_009915213.1, on the reverse strand, counting down.
GGAAATGCTTTCTTTATATTGTTCAGACTCAGAGTAAATTTACATGAGAATTTTATCAGCATTCTAGGTGCTGTGCCTTTTCTAAATGAATTCCCCACAGATGCAAATTTTTGGACTGACTTCTTTATCTTTCTTCTTTTGAGATACTGGCTTAAAAGGATGGATCTGCCTTTTATGTCTAGAGAATGATGCCTTGAGACTTACTTGCTACTATTTCAGAGCCTGTCCAGCTGTTGAAAGTAAAGATAATTCTGCATACAGCTTTGACTTGTACTGGGAGTGAGGTCGAGGCCAAAGAATGTGGGGTAACAGCCATTTCTTTGACCAACCTTTTTACTATAGTTAGTGGAAACTGCTCATAACACTCCATACTCTGTGCATAAGCCTGCCGATGTATAAGAAACCTAAAAGAGTTGGACATTTTGTTAGGGCAAGTATTCATCTCTTTATATCTTCACTTATCTGGAAGACAGACCTTAGGATCACATCCTTGTTCATAGGGCTGGAAGGGAACCAGGAGGTCCAACCTCCTACTCAAAGCAGGGCCAGCTATGATGTCAGACCAGGTTCTGCTGGGCTTTATCCATTTGTGTCTTAAAGACTTCCAAATATAGACTGTATAACCTCTTTTGGCAGCCTCTTCCACTGCTTGCCTGTCCTCACTGCAAAAAAGTTTCTCCTTACATCCAGTCTGAACCTCTCTTGTTTCAGCGTATGTCCATTGTCTCTTGTCTACTCACAATGTAGCAGTGTGAAGAGCATTGATAAAATGGCATGATGGCTCACTTGGAGCTCTCTCTTCTCCAGGCTGAGCAAGCTTGTTCCCTTATCTTGTCCCTGTGGGGCTAGTGCACCAGTCCCTGACCAGCTTGGTGGCCTTCTGCTGAACATGCTTCACTTTATCAATCTCTTTTCTTTTCCTTGGGGCTCAAAACTGGAGATAGAATTTTTAGATTCCCTGTGTGTGAGTTTTTCAACTGACCCTCACAATTTAGTCATCTGCAAAGTTGATGACGATGCACTCTGTCACCTCCAGGTCACTGATTGAGAAGTTGAACAGGATGGGCTAGGTACCTGCAGTACTTTCTTTGTTATTGGCCCCCAGTCAGAGTACCAGCCTTTTTTTTTTTTTTTTTTCTTTTTCAGTCTGTTTGATTTTCTCCCCATCCAGACTGCAACGTCCTGATGTTAATATAAGAATATTGTTAAGAGACAAGTGCTTCTTGCGAGAAAAATTGCATGATCATTATTGACTTTCATGTTCTTATTCAGAGTTAGAAGAATTTAAGTTAATACTATTATAGTATGACTTGCAGGTATAATACGGTAGTTTAATATATTTTTGTAGTGCAGTGCAATTAAAATAGCTCTCCTGCGTAGATGGTGTTACAAGTCATTAACCTAAACTCAGTAAGGTCAAATAGAGGGTAACCATTGCTTTGACTTGGAGGTACGTGCGATTTTTTATTTTCCTTCGTAGAACTCTGCTTAGATTTCCAAGTCTTAAAAGATTTTTATGACTCATGCTTTCAGAATTGGATTCCTGCAGATGATCTGGCAAAATGCCAAACAGAGAAGATGTTTATTTAAAATGAAGTTTAGATCAACTTGAAAGGCTGGGAACCAGTATGTACAGTAATAGTATGGTTAGTGTCATTTGTTTTTCTAAATTGAGAACAGTGGTCTATTCTACCCAAAAGCCAGTAATCAGTGTCTATAATGATCTTTGCTGCTCTTAAGGTGAGTAGAACACTGAACTCCTTGTATAAGGAGTAAATTAGTTGCATGGGATCTTTTATAGCGCATGAGGAAGACAGAAGGAAATGATTGCACTGGGATGCGTGTTTGTAGGATTGTTAGAAGTTTTGTTGTTGTATTTTTGGTTTGTGGGTTTTGTTGTTTTCTTTCTTCAGTAAGCCCCTTCAGATGGAACTACTGTAGGAGGCAGTATGATTTCATAACTTGATTGATTCTGTTCTTTTTGGAGAAAATGCTGAGGACTACGTTAAGAGAAGGTGTAGAATTCATTTTGTATAATGTGAAATCTGAAGGCTGACATTTTAAGCTCTAAGCATGATCAGCAAAACCTAGAAAAAAAGTCATTTGGCTTGATGTATTACCTACTGCATCACAAAAAAACATTGTTTGCCAATGTAACTGAAAAGGACTGTTACTTTTCAAGGCAGAGGTACATCAGGTAGCTCTTGCACTATTGCATAGCACCTGGGGCTCTCAGGATAAGGAATGCTAGTGGAAGTATTGGAAAATTACATTTGTTAAAAAAAAAAAGTGTTGTTTTCTTTCTTTAGGTCCCAGCATTGTGAGGATGACATGGGGCTCCTCTCTGTTTCAGTAAATTACAGAAATCGCAAGTTTGTATGTTTTGCCTCCTGTTTTGTTACAGGAGTGACACCAGAAGGGGAAAATGACTGTCTGCCCTGGGCAAGAAAATCTAAATGGAAATACTAATTTATTTTAGAGTGTAGTTAGCAAGCATTAACATGGTCCTAGAAGAAAACCTGAGGATTTGATGTAAGGTCATGATGTAACTTTTGATTGTGTATGTCGTATAGCTTTGAGATGTGTTGTGCAACTTCCAAACACACTTTACAACTAATAGTAGTTCTTTTTAAAGGCTTTTCTGTGTGTATGTACTAGAAAAAAAAAATCTAACTTATTCAGTCTTCTACACTGTGTTCAGCTCTATCTTTTTGAACCTGAGACAGCTTCAAGGAACTCAGTTTTTGTCATACTACCTCACTCAGCTTTTTTCAGGACAACACCAAGAAAAATTTGCATGTGTGATATGTATGTTACATATGTACATATGTGTGTGAATACATATATATGTGAAAACTGCTAGTCATAATATGAAATGCTGTAAAATTATCAATGCATTTCTAATCTGCTTGTTACCAACCAAACAACAGCTTCTTAAAAAGTCATGCTTAGCACTTTGCAGCTTTGTATACTGGAATTTCCTTCTTGTATTGTACAGAAACAGAATGTGTGCATTTTGTAGTGATATAATAAAAATGCTCGAAAGCCATTTCAGTGTGATTGCTTTTACAACTATCTTCAAACTACTTTGTGCTATGACTACAGTCTTGAACTTTTTGCACACTCTGCGGAAACTCCATTGTATGTAGAAACTTAGTTTATTGTAGCAGTTTGCAAGGACATACATTTAATTTGTCTCTTCATATAAAATAGACCATGAAAAGTGGCATACATGGGACATTTTTACCTGTGGCATTCACAGGTTGGTGTTTTTGTGTGGTTTTTTTTAATATGTTTGGTATTATTGTATTTTTTATTTTGCATTATTATTTTAACACTGAGGTGATGCACATTTTAAACCAAAGTTAGCTGCAACCTGCTTTATGTATATACATTTCACTTGTTGGCATTCGTTTTGAAAGCTGTTGACAGGTAACATGAACTTTCACAGTATCTGGTCAAATTCCTGAGGTGTCGTATTGGGTTTGCGTGTCAAGGTTTTGGTAGCGGGGGAGTTACAAGAGTGGCTTCTATGAGAAGGTGCTGGAAGCTTCCCTGTGTCCAGTGGAGCCAATGCAGCCAACTTCAAGATGGACTCACTACTGCAGGGGAACTGCAGCCTGAGGGAAGGGCTCATGTTGGAGAAGTTAATGGAGAATGGCCTCCTGTGGGAGGGACCCCACACTGGAGCAGGGGAAGAGTGCGAGGAGTCCTCCCCTGAGGATGGAGGAGTGGCAGAAACGTGGCAGACTGACAACAACTCACTGTGACACTGGGGGGCAGGAGGTAGAGAAGATTCAGGAGTGAAGTTGAGCCTGGGAAGAAGGGATGGGTGGGGAGAAGGTATTTTTAAGATTTGGTTTTATTTTTCATTGTCGTACCCTGATTTGAGTGGTGTCCTGGGTTCAGCTACAGCAGTCATTTTTCTCCTTAGTAGCTGGGGCAGTGCTGTGTTTTCAACTTTAGTCTGGGAACAACGCTGATAACACCGATGTTTTTAGTTGTTGCTCAGTAATGTTTACTCCAACCAAGGACTTTCTCAGTCTCATGCTCTGACGGGGAGGAGGGGAAGCCAGGAGGAAGCAGAGACAGGACACCTGACCCAAACTGGCCAAAGGGGTATTCCATACCACAGCACGTCATGCCCAGTATATAAACTGGGGGGAGTACCCAGAAGGCCCAGATCGCTGCTCGGGTCGGGCTGGGTATCGGTCGGCGGGGGGTGAGCGGTTGTGTCCTTTTCCCTTGTTATTTCCCTTATCATTATTATTATTATTGGTAGCAGCAGTGGTTTGTATTATACCTTAGTTACTGGAGTGCTGTTATCTCAGCCCGTGGGAGTTAAATTCTTTCGATTCTCCTCCCCATCCCTCCAGGAGCAGGAGGAGGAAAAAGTGGGGCAGTGAGCAAGCACCTGCATGGTTCTGAGTTACTGGTTGGGCTTAAACCATGACAGTTGGTAATAAATTAAACTAATTTCCCCAAGTCGGGTTTGTATTGCCTAGGACAGTAACTGATGAGTGATCTCTCCCTGTCCTTATCTCGACCCATGAGCCTTTTGTTATATTTTTCTCTCCCCTGTCCAGCTGAGGAGGGGAGTGATGGAGCGGCTTTGATGGCACCTGGTGTCCAGCCAGGGTTAACCCAGGACAGGTGTATTGTCACTAAGGGGTCTCATTGGTACAAAATTTCAGCCTTTTTGGCAAATGCCATACCTGGCAGATTGGATTTGAGGTTATTGTCTGAGTTTAAACAATTTTTCAACAGCTGGTTGCTTCCACAGACTTGATAGCATTTTCCTGAAAGTCTAGTTTTCCGTATTTCAAAATACGACGCATCTATCCCTTTTCTACTAGTTATGTTGTTCGGTCACAGGAGTAACTTACTGTTTCCATATTACTAATGCATGAAATACATGGAAATCTGAGGTCTCTGTCCATCTATAAAATAGAACCAAATCAAGGTGATGATACTTCCATTTCAAAATTATGAAAACAGGTTTAGGACTGATATGATCTAGCAATGAATATTCCAGATCTAGTATGTGTGCTTGGTGAACTCGACCTGCTTGTAGTTTTCACTGAAATTTTAAAAACAAATACATAGCCAGATTCTGTTCAGTGGCTAGATTACATATGCGTGAAATTACTGAATGGATTATCTAGTGATTTCAAGCTTTGCTTTTGCAATAGCCTTAGAACTGAAAGGTTAGTATATATATTTTCTTGATGCTTTCCTTTCCTTTTTTAAAGCTTGCCTCATGACAGAGAAGTTACGTAGAACATTTCAGTACAAAGGGAATTTTGGGAAAGAAATGTTAACAAATAGAAAATGATGAAATTTCTCAAAATTTGTCATATTATGTTAATTAAGACTGAAACTTTCTTTGTTTCTTTTGGCACTTCAGAAATACCTTTGTAAGTTTACAGCTTATTCTGTTCTATTAAATTGGGAAATGGCAGAAACACTTATACAGATAAGCTTTAGGAGTATTAAATGCAGATTCTCAATTTGAGTTTGCTTTCTGTCCTCCAGTACCTCCTGTACTTCCTCACTTCTAGAACTTATTAAAATAATAACTTATCACAGGCAAAAGGCAGATATTATTTCTAGATTTGATCATTAAAATCATAACCTTTCTGCCTTACGTTCATAAACACCGACATGCATATTGTTAAAATATTCAGTAGCTATTGAAGATAAATTGTTCCAGATCACCTGATTATCCAATTGACTGGGTATTTTCCAATTTTGCTTTGTCACTGTAACAAATAAGAAATGCAGATTTTCTTGGCTGTCTTTTTGAAACACCAGCTTTTACTTTTGAAAATGAATATGAAAGGAATTTCTTTGCCTGACTTTGTAATTCTGCCATTGTACTTTGGATTCTGTTCTCTTACTGAGTCACCTCAGGTCATTATGCTGCTGAATATCAACAGGCTAAATTCCTCTTTGTTGTCGTTCTATACTTATGTTTAAAAAAGACATATAAACATCTGTTTGCAATGGTAATGATGGCATGTCTTCTGTTAAAACTTAGCAGTGTAGCTGAAGAGTAGTTAAATAAATTACATTTCTGTAAACTCAAATTTAAAGAAGGGGAGAAAGCCTTATTTGAAGAATGGTTCACTCATAGATTTTTATTTTTAATTCTTTTTTCTTTTTTCCCCCTCCCCCCAGGATTCTAAGTAATTTCTTTGGCATATGATCCTATCATAGACTCATAGAATGGCTTGGGTTGGAAGGGACCTGAAAGATCATCTAGTTCCAATGCCCTGTCTTGAACACTTCCAGGGATGGGCAGCCACAACTTCTCTGGGCAACCTGTTTCAGTGTCTTACCACCCTCATAGTAAAGAATTTCTTTCTAACATCTAATGTAAGTCTACCATCTTTCGGTTTAAAGCCATTACCGCTTCCCCTATCACTGCATGCCCTGGTAAAAAGTCCCTCTCCAGCTTTCTTGTAGCTCCCCTTTAAGTACTGAAGGCTGCTGTAAGGTCTCCCTGGAGCCTTTTCTTTTCCAGGCTGAACAAGCCCAACTCTCTCAGCCTGTGCTCATGGGAGAGGTGCTCCAGCCCTCTGATCATCGTCATGTCCCTCCTCTGGACTTGCTCAAGCAGGTCCATGTCCCTCTTCTAGTGGGGGCCCCAGAGCTTAATGCAGTACTGCAGGTGAGGTCTCACAAGAGTGAAGTAGAGGGAGAGAATCACCTCCCTTAACCTGCTGGTTACGCTCCTTTTGATGCAGCCCATATACTGGCTGTAAGCATATGTTCCTGGGTCATGTTGAGCTTGTCAACCAGCACTCCCGAGCCCTCCTTGGGGCTCCTCTCAATCCAGTCTCCTCCCAGCCTGTAGTTGTGCTTGGGATTGCCCTGCCCCAGCTGCAGGACCTTGCACTTGGCCTTGTTGAACTTCATGAGGTTCATACGACATTCAGTAGGCGCTCACAAAAATACCTAGGTTGCAGCATGACACATGGTCATTCCTGAGCTGCAAACACACGTCAGAAACAAGGGACTAACCTGCATAACAGTTTAGGGCAGTCTTACATAGTTATTCTCCTTATGACATGTTTGTAAAGGATAGTATTTAAGAAATAGAAGGCTATTACCCTGTTGGTAGAATTGTAAAATATCTCCTATTCTTATTTTGCTGTAGCAGCAAAATGAGTATTTAAACTCAGTCACTAACTCAATTATGAGAAAAAGGTATTGAATGTTTTTATGAACGGAGTCAGTAATGTTTCATTTGCAATATGAATAGAAAACATTCAAAGTATTTCAATTTTCTATCTCAAGTGAAAGAGCAGTTGTTAAAAAAGAAGTGTAACACCCTGCAGAAAAGGAACAAATGCATGTATTTTTTTTTGTAGCATTCTAGTTGCCTTTGCCACTTCTTTCTGGAATTTTGTTTGTGTCTTTTATGTACCACTAACCACAAATTAATTTTAATTCCATAGGTTTTTGTCAAACAGGTTTCTTTCATACCACCCTGATTTAAATGGAAGTGTTAGCATAATGACTGCATATTCTTTTGAAATAATGTGAGTTTGGTACGTAAATTCCATTTTGTTCAAGCGCTGGGAAGTTAGAATACTTGTTGGGGAAAGAATGATAAAATGTGAGGCTAGGTAAGCATTAAGACAATCACACTGTTGATAATAAGGCAAGAATTAAATGCCACACAAAAAAATACCAAGGCTTTCCCTGAAATTAAGTATATGTTAGTCAGGCAGCTGATGATGAATCTTAGTGCTAACATGAGCAAATGGTATGACACGTTTCAATAGAAGGATGTACTTTCTCTATTCTTTCCTCAAATAAACATGTCAAGTAAATACACTTTAATGTTTGTCATGTAATAAATTTTAAAATATTTCATTACATGAACAATGAACTCTTTTATAGCTTAAAGTAATTCTAATTGACATTCTATATGAAGAGTCAATTTGGGGTGACTTCTCAGAAGTTTTTAATATGTTTTGTCTGATTTGTCCAATTCTTTATTGTTTATACATTTCAGCCTGAAATTATTTTTTGGGATGTGTTATGATAGCAGGATGTTAGTCTGAGTAGAGAATGTGTTCAGAGTCTGCATTTTTATCAGTATGTTTCCTTACATCACTTAGATGCCTTCAGTTCTGCTTGAAGAATGGAGTGCTGGACTTGCAGAGCTGTACTGGTATCTGCCTTCGTACTTCTGAGCAGATAGGGTTTTGCAGTGTGGGTGTTTCATGTTTTCTAGGTACAGCATTTTCTCTGCATGTTAGACACTTGGAGTGTACCCCTTGGCAGCAGGTCCAAAATTTAGTCCCATCCTATTTACAGATAAAGGAGAATGGATATAGAGGTGTGTTCTACATGAGGAAAAAGCAACTTGCCAAAACTCACGCTCTTCTCTTCCCCTCTCTCTCTTTATTCAGCCATCATAAAGTATCCAAGCCTCATTCCTGATATGGCATATATAACCATGGCTTAGATTTCTGATGAGACTGCAAAGTTGAGAGAAATGAGAAAATGTCTGCAGAGTAGAATAATGGAAGACAAGGAAAATAAAACAAGTGATGTGGGTTGGGTGGGCTTTGAGGTCTAGTGGAAGTTGTCTCTGTCCATGGCAGAGGGGTTGGAACTAGATGATCTTTAAAGTTCCTTCCAACCAAAGCCGTTCTATGATATTGTTGTGATTGGAATCAGCAAAAAACTTCAATTGGAAAACACCAGCATGAAAAGGTATACAAATCTGAGAGCAAAAATGAAGTCAGGAAGAGATGTCAAATCAGCACAGTTAAGGATCATTTCCAGATAGCAGTGAAGGATGGCCCTTTCCAACTTGAATGATAGCAGTTAAGGGGAAACGGCTCTGCGTGTCTTGCCTGGGTGGGGATGCTTGGTCACCTTGTGAAATTGTAGGTATATTTTGTGTGTATTTGCCCATAAATAGTTTTAAATATCCTACTTATTGTTAAATAAGTGTTGTATTTTATTGATATTTTAAATTTTATTCTGCTTGCAGTGACTTTTTGCCCACAGCTAATGGTACTTGAACAAAGTGGCGCAAAGGAAGAGGGATGCAAACCTTGTTAAAGAGTTAAAATACATTTTTCTTCAAAATCCAAAGCTGTTTTTTTTTCTGGCCAATGTGGTATGTTGCTTGACCGGGGAGCTTATGTTCGTTGAAACTCGCTAAAAAGAATATTCTGCTAGAGTTTTGAAAATTTAATAAATTAAAATTGCATCATTTGCCTTACTTATTTTTCCCGCAGTGGTAATTTCATATCCATTATTGTGTAATGTATACTGTACTAGTTTAGTTCTCATATTGAAAACTGCTTTAGTAGCCATTTCTTAAGCAGTAGTATAAATTAAAGTGAAATTTAGCCATAATATTACTGCAATATCAAAGTAATGTGATCATATTCTTCCTACTGTGGGGGAAGGATATAAATCTGTCAGTAGCAAAACCTGAAATATACAAATACAAATCCACACCATTGCATTGATGTGTTTTTTAAGATCTTGGGGCTTTCAACCGTCTAGCCTGAATATATTGAATTTACCTTTGCTGTAGTAGTGAAGAAATCAATTCTGTAATTTTTCACATAAGTGACATAAAAATCAGATTTAGGATGTCATTGTGCTGATTTAGGAAGAATCGATTTATTATTTATATCAAAGTTGAAAAAAAAATGTGTGAATTTAAAAAATGGGTGAAGTAATGGAGAAGATAATTCTGAATTACAAAAAGTCATCTGGACATGGTTCTGGGCAACTGGCTATAGGTGGCCTTGCTTGAGCAAGGCGTTCGAACCAGAATTCTTAATGTAAAGAGTAAATTGGGCTAAGTTCTGCTGGGAATAGATCAAGTGTTATTGATTCCATCTCAGTGAAAAAAGGTTCTCATCTCCCTCTTTTTGAGACCACATGTTCTTTGATCTCAACTTGTTGCCTTGCTCTTCCATCTGAAAGAATTGCATCATAAGATCAAAACTGATTTTTGACAGTAGAGGTTTAAGTCCTGCTCTTGTTAACAGTGGTCATTCCCATTAATTAACCTGAAGAGTTGAAACAGGGCACGAGTACATATTGATGCTGTTTGATAGGTTTCTGTTATTATTTAATATATGGGGAGAGGTGAATCTTTGTTGTCAGATTTCATGCTTAAAATTATTTTTCAATAGAAGACATGCAGATGTCATCTGAAGTGCTTTGCTTTTAGAAATAATTTTTAAACCACATAATGGCAATCTGCAGTGTAATAAAAATGACATGAAAACCAAAATGTTTAGGCTGTATGGTGACTGCAGATGTACAAAACTGCTTGTGTTCAACTCCATAGCTGTGGAAAGCCTCAGTAAATCAGATAAATAGTATACAAATTTTAATATCAACTACATATATACGCTGGGTCTCTGCTGCTTAATTGGCTTAAATTATTTAACATTGGGAAGAATATATACTCATACCAATCCTTGTTCAAATGTTTTACATGTCTTGATGCATCTTAATCTGAACTCAGCCTACAGCTTTTGTCACTGTTATGGAGGAAACTCTTTTAATATTTTATTCACTTCATCTTACATTATTCGTAAATCTAAGCTCTGTTAGTGCAGCCGACAGAAAAAGAAGCAAAGTTTTTAATCTTCATTAATATTTGAGAGAAGTATATAATTCCTAATGGTACCAAAGCGGGAATTGTATAAATTCTGTGGCCATGGAAAGAACAAGCAGTTGTAATTTCTACTGAGAAAAATCTCTGTTTTCAGTATCTGTATTTAAATTAAATTCTTAGTAGTATGGGCTCTTTTAGGCCTGCATTAAGAAAGTTGGTTATCAAAACAATGTTAATATATCCATTCTAGAATTTGTATACTTTAAAGCTGCACTTGATTAATACATGAGATGTGAGAAAGAGCTCTTTATAAAATGAAAGATCTTAAACTGTTGTGCATGATCCAGTGGAATGAATCGAATGTTTGTACTGTCTTTCTAGAAATTGTATGAATGTTGGAAATGTTTCTGATTCTATTCCTCTAACTCAAACTGTCTATAGTTGTTTGTAAACAGCAGAAAACAGACGTTCAAAAACACAGTAGTAAAAGTGTGTTTCTGGAAAAAAATGAGTAAAATGTTTAAAGAGGCATGGGAAGTTAAACACGCAGTACTTTGCCATCCTAATTTGAGGTGAGAAAAGCAAACTTTTTGAAGACTTGATGCAGTGTGTCACCAACACAACTTGGGTGTTGAAATTAGCCATTGTAGCTGCATGTTTGTTCTGAATTCCTTTCCAAAATATTTTACTTTCTTCTGAACCTTGATGTTCCAGTTAGGAGCATATATTCCTTAAAAATAGAAATTTTAATAAAAATTACTGACTACACAGCAACAATTTTCTTTTGTTCCAGGCTTCTTTTGTTTTTCTTTTTTAATCCCAAATGTATTATTGCCAAGAGTGTTCTGTCTTTTGATCACAGACTTGAGGCAAGAAAAAGCAGTATTTATGAGTCCAGCAGGCATAGCAGAGCTTAAATTTTTTACTGTCTTTTCATGCTGTCTTTGCCTGATAAGTATCAGCTTTAAATACAGCTTTTGTTGTTCTTGCTTTTTTTGTTTGGATAGATTAGTTTCTTTTTAAAAGGCCTGAATATACCTGTTATGTTTTTTATTCTAAGTACATTGTGTAAGGACAAAACTTGTAACATGTGAAAACACAAACAGGTGGTTAATCCAGCACTGGAATCTGTTTTTCTTGCTTTGAATTCAGAATCAAAGGTCTGTCTTTACCAAGTGAGTTGTTTAAACTCACAACAAAATTTGCCATGTTGTTTTTTGCTACAATGACACCTCACTACCCAGACCTGGGGGATGATGTTTGTATACAGCTCTCAAAACAAATTCGTTCCAGCACTCACTGCTCTGTATTTCAGTAGAACACTTTAATGTTTGCTGTGAACTGTACTTCTAGCCTCACATTTAAAGGCGATTATGAACTCTGAATACACAGAATAAACGCTAATATCCAGCAGGATTCTTTTGCATCTCAGCAGTCATACTTAGCTGTGAACTTAGATTTGATATTAGGAAAAAATTCTTCACTCTGAGGGTGGCGAGACACTGGAACAGGTTGGCCAGAGAAGTTGTGGCTGCCCCATCACTGTAAGTGTTTGAGGCCAGGTTAGATGGGGCTTGGAGCAACCTGATCTGGAGGAAGGTGTCCCTGCCCATGGCAGGGGATTTGGAACTATATGATCTGTAAGGTCCCTTCCAACCCAAAATATTCTGTGATATAGCTAATATGTTAATTAATGTATTGACTCAGCTTTTTTATGGTTGCATTCCAGGCCAAGCTTGTCAGATGGAGTTTTACTAGTTTAGCTGTACTGGGTCATGGTAGAAGCTAAACTAGCTAAAGGTGCTTTGCTGACAACTCAGTATGATTTCAACTCTGCTGACAGCAACTACCTTTTGTCTGCTTAGTCTGTGTCTTTCTGAGGGGGTGATGTAACTATACTATCAGAAATACTTTGTTGCCATGTAATGGCTGATTTATATTTTATTTAAATGTATTTTATCTGTTTAATAAAACATAGTCACCTAGGCTTCCTTTATAATTAACCAAGCAAGCAGATACCCTGAGAGAGCATTTTATCCTGTTTTAAAAGCTGTCTAATATAGGTAGAATGAATTGTTCTCTTTTTGTGCTTGTCTGTCCCAATGAATTGGATGGAGGACCTGGATGATTAGATTAGACAAACCTTTGTTTTAGATAGGTGAAGGTAATCATGATGCATTTGACACACAGGGTACCATATGAGCGAACATGCTTACAGTGAACAACTGCAAATTATTGTGAGGGGATAATCATCACACCCTGTATAAGTTTTTGTAAACAGAATAGTGAATTCTATTACCAGTCTGAAAATAGTTGATAGCTGTATGTAGGCAGTTGTGTGCAAATCCCACCAAGACAATCATATGTAAAATAGATTAGGCATTTCAGAAAATTTCACCAAGAAGTAAGAATAACATGCTAACTTGAAGGGAGTTGTTATTTCTATACATAATAAGGCACACAAGGAAGGAACATTTGAATTACTACTGTGTGAAGGAAGACAAGAACTCTCCTGGATCGTAGTTTCTAGTTATTTCTAGAACAGTAACTTTAAGTAGGATTGACTATTTGCAGGACTAATATTTCTATGTAAAATGTAAGTAATTAAAACTAGTGAGGGATTATTAGAGGAATAATAGAATCAGGAATGTTTTAAGCCCTCATTTATTTTTTAAGTGTAGGGATGGGAATTTTAAAGAGAGCAGGTGACTTCCTTCTAGTTTACAGCGGTTTTAGTTAGTATTGAAGACAAGAATTTGTTGTGGATGAATCGCAGAAATAGTTGAATCTGGCAGTATTACTACAAAACAACTTTGTAATCTTGCTTGATCAATTTTCTTGTCTATTATATTTGCACAGACTTGAGCTGAATACAGTTTACAAAAAAGTTTAATACTATAAAGTTCCTCTATTTCTGTGTTTCTTTCTTAAGCGATTAAGTATTTAGAGTGTTTTAAGTACTAGCCGATTGGGTTAACAGATTGGCAAAAATGTCTGTTTCATAGTACACAGTCTTTGGTTGGTTTTATTGATCATTAGTTTGGGTTTTGTGCAGTGGGTCAGGTCTATTCAATCTATAGAACCATAGGGCAGAGAAATGAGGGAAAGGAGCAGTCAGGTGATTTTTTTTTTTCTTTATTTCAAGCTTATATTATCTTGGCTATCCTCCCCCCACCATTTTCCTCTTCTACGTATTTGGTGTTTTGCTTCCTTATGTAACAACTGGGAAGGCTCAAAGAATGAGAGAATGCATGCATTTCTGTAAAAATTGAGCCATTAATAATTTTGCAGCATTTAATAGTCAGTCCGTTGGTAACTGCAGACTTTATATTCCCCATAAATCCAAATAGTATATTAACAAATATGGGCAAAATGAAGCAAGGCTGTGGGAGGTTCATTGTTGTGCTGATTCCTGGCTTCTATCAATATCTCTGTGTTCAAAAATCTGTATTTTGTGCAGAATTCTGCTTCTACTGCAATATTGATTGCTGTTGTGTGTTGGAATGGCTTAATATTTTCATAGTGGCCTATAAGAGGTATGTTTCTGCCCCACATGTTACTGCTAAGGAGTAAGACGGAGTGTTATGCAAGGGAAAGGAAAAGCAGGTGGACAATAAAGACAGAAGAAAAGAAGGCAAAATAAAGGGAAGAAAGGGTAGTGGAGCTGTATGAGAATAGAGTTTATACTGAAGGGAGAAGGCAAGAACTACAGTCTTCACATAACACAGACTATTTCTGGGTGATATGTTGTAAACCAAATGCAGACTTTTTGTTAAGGTTTTCATTGCTTAGTCCAATGATCTCTAAGATGTATGTAGAGAAGACTTGGTAATACACTTTTCAAAAACCTCATGTGAATGAGGAACACTGAAGTGGGCTAATAAAAGTTTATGCCCTGGAAATTGTTAGTTTACCCTTTATTCATCAGGTATATGACACCTCAGATTATTTCACAGAATAAAACAATTTTTGTCTGTAGAATGTCTCACACTTAGAAAATATATGACATTAATTTTTCACTAACGCATCTATCCAGGGCCTGGAACTTGGGCAGATGAAACCTGTCAATCCTTTCAATGTATTTCACTTAGCATGTTGTGTTCTTAAGTGTTCCACTAATATCTTTCTACGTTGGTCCCACTGTGTGTGTTTAGGGTCAGAAATCCTGCATACTTTCACTGTTTTCTGCTTCATGTTTTCAGACAGTTTTTAGACTATCAGAAAGAGCAGAATACTCTGCAGGTTGTGTCCATTTTTAGACTTTAACTATGTTTAGAGCCTTAAAACTTGGCTTAGATTTTATGTCTAGGGGTACTTTTGCATTTTGTCTTCAAGGTCTGTGATCTTATTTCTTGGGTTTGAATTTTTCTAGCCTTCTCACTGACCTCTTCATTTCATGTACTTTGTTGTCTAAGATCATATGTATTTCTCCAAGTCAGTTACTCATATAGTAAAAAAAACCCAAACCAAACCAAAACTCTAAACAACTGTTTTGCATAAGTGGCTAGTTTTCAAGTTGATGCTTTTAATTACTCGTGTGTTGCCACCTGTATGTAAGATCAGGGACATGAGCTGATTTTGTTTTTTTCAGTCACAGTGGCTCATTTTTCAGTTACATGAGAACTATAGGAAGCAAAACCCCTTCTTTTTTAAATCTTACGTATAAATATTTTCGATTACTTCAGCTGTCTTTGAGACTATTTCAACTGCATCAAGACAGTTAACCATCAATAGCTGTTCTGCAGAGGAGCATACATGTTACATGCTTCTGTCTATTCTGCATTTTTGTAAATAATTCTTTCAATTCCATGCTTTAATGCAGATTTGGATTTCCTTTAATCCTGATACTAGCCCACTTTGCTATTCTTCTTCCTCACAGAAAATCCCTACAGCTTATGGTTGAAATAAGTTTCTTTCACTCATCTTTTGCCCATGGATTTCTGTTCATATTCTTTTTCTTTATTTTCCATTACTTTTTTAATAAAGGAATTAGGAACTGACTTCAGGCAAATCACTTATATTTGCAAAAGTATTCAAGTAGCTGAGTCTTCATTTGGACTTACAAGTCACAGTTTAGAACATGATGTGACAGTTTCGTATTTCCTGACTGTCTCCCTTCAATCTTGTGCATGTCCCTCTGTTATTTTTGTATTAGGATTGGCTATTAAGGTCTGTGAAACCTAGTAGTATCTGTAGTGTAGTCTGAAATGAGTAACTTGATGGGAAAGGTAACTGTTAACCTTGAAAGTGTACATAATAAAACAGTATTTTGTAAGATTGCTGAAAATTGCAAGCATAGAAATCTTTCCAGTAGACTAAATATTTTACTTTAGAAATGCATACATAATATTTCCTTAAACTTAAAGAGATACTAATCTCATGTACTTACAATTTTGTAACTTTAGGTTAGTTCACTAAAACAGTACTGTTGAATTCTTTTTAAAGCTACCATGGTTTTAAATTTTTTTTTTTTCTTTCTTAAGGTTTAAGAGGTGTTTCAGTGTTTCATGTGTGTGACATCAGATCTCCTATTACACTGAATCTTTTCAGCCTTAAAATGGCTTTGGGCTGTCTGCATATTCCATTTTACAAGGCCATGCCAATTAAACCAGACATACGGGTTCAGTTTGTTTCATCCAGAGTACTCCTTTTTGTGGATTTTAACACTGGTAACACTGAATCATTGTTATCAGAATCCCCCTCCAGCAGTTGTTCTGCTCTTGCTCTTTTTAGAAAATCATTTATGATAGTGGTGGCTTTTAAGAGGAGTATCTGAGTTCTGTGGTCAGGGAATGTAAGAGGTGGAAGGCTTTAGGAAGGGAACTGAGCTCTTCTGCTGTACTCCTGGGTAGTATGAGACTACCAAACTCTCCTCCAAACTTGCTTTTCTGAAGCAATCTCAACAGTACCTGTCCAAGTATAAGGGAGGTCATACTATTATGACCTTTGTTGCTTAGAAAATACCTTCTGTTTATCTGGGATTAAAATCACTATAATTAACAATCATCAGATCTTCTTTCCAGAATGCCCAGAGCCCAGCCATCTTCCCATTATTGTTTATTATGCTATATATTGTTGCTCCAATATGTTGATTAGAATTGTAGGAGAGATTAGTAGAGAGACTAGTGCTGGGTTATATGCAGTCTACTCTCTAAAAGTTTATATAAACTGCACACTTTAAAATACCAGTTCTCTTTCCTTCCTTACTAGTTCAATATTTGATGAATGGCTTGTCTGTATGAGAATGTTATAAATATACTGGTGTCTGCATGAATTTTGACCTGATCTGCCAGTTGATTAAACTTTTTATTGTCTTCTGTTAGCTTTGAGAGAAACTTCTTGCAGCCTTCTCAGGAATAGAGCCAGCACTTTGGATATTGTCAATGTTAAATTTTCATATTTGTGCATAAAGTTATTGGGTGAAAATATTAAAAATAGTTAACACAATTTCCTTAGTCTGAAAGTAAGACAGAACTAGTTAGCAAAACAGTTTGCTTACTTGCTTGTAAGAGGTGGAAATATGTATCAACAGAGTAAGATATGCTGGAGGATATTTTTAGAACATAAATTCTTCACGAGAAAGCAAGTGTGGGCTTTAGAGAAGCGATGCGTGAGCTTTTTGAGCAGGATATATGGCACAGATACCACAAGATACGTTACAGTTTTTATTGAAAAGTTTTTATACTGAATGAAAGTTTTTATACTTTCGTTGGCAACATCCTTTTTTAAAGTGGCGCAAATTTAAGGTGATAATTGAATTGAGGAATAAGGACCAGGAATATAGGGGAGAAATGAAGGTGGTTTTTCAGAAGACCACTTATAACTATTTAGGCAAAGTAGAGTACAGAAATAGGTCAATGTGGCCTAACTCAAATGTGTTGAGTTTTTTTAACATAGTCATCTGTGTCACTGTGAGACAAACATCAGCTTCTGTAATTGCATTGGTTTGTTTCTTTATATACTGGATACTTGTTCTTGCAATATTGTTAATTGTATCTGCTGCTAAAATGAAATTGTTATGCATGTTGCTTCAGTAACTGGTCTCTAGATATCTCTAATTTCCATCCTGTGTTGATTAAATCATTCAGATGAACTCACTGAAGTGGCTGTTGTACTATAACAGTGACGAGAGTCAGGAGGACTAATATATATGGTTAGACAATTCAAACTTTTCTAGTGGTATTCCACTTTGGACAGCTTAAGAAAAGCCTAGAATAACTTCAAAACCCTTTAGGATTTTATCACAGTTACCACTGGTGTGAGAGTACAGTAGAAAATATAGTTGCCAGATTTTGTTACTGCATATTTTTTACCTTCAAAAAGTCTCTTCTCTGCTGGCAATCATTTACAGCTTAGGTAAAACCTGGTATTGCTCAGTGGTTGAAGGTTAGAATTCTGTGAGGAGATTGATGGTGAAATGTAAGTACCTACTTGCAGGTATCTAGGAAGTTAGGTGTTTAAAGTCCTGTGAAACACAGCAGACCATGAGTAGAGACTAGAAAGCAGATGGATGCTTACATGTAAACACCTGAATTTGTCTTTCTGAATTCATAACTGAAGTCTTTTTCTCAAAAAAGGCTTGTGCCAAACATCATTTTTTTCTGTGGAAAAGTCATGGAGGTATGTAATTGAGTTTGTGTTTGAGAGAGGACATTTAACCTTCTACTCTTATTGGGATATTTTAAAGTAGCTACCTGAAATGTATTTTGACAGCTTTATTTCAAAAGGGATTGAGTTTTCTATAACACTTTCTGTTTATGCAGTTTTAGTCCAACATGACCAGTCAACAAGTTGAAGAGAGAGCATCTGTGGTTCCTTAGTCAAACAATTTTCATTTATATCTACAGATCTCAACATCAACGAAAGGAATATTGCCTGAGAATGTGAAGTGCATAGGAATGGGAATTATATCAAATGTAATGACTGTTGAATCATGTGGTTCTCTTGGACATGCTTCTAAAATTTGGTAATCTGACAGAATCTTTGTGTTCAAAACAGCGTTCCAGGGTTAACCACAATTTTAATTTTTGTGGGCTAACTCTTAGTGAAAACTTCACTATTTTTTCTTGCTTTGATACTTTTACATAGTTTCAGTTTTCTCACTTTTCCTGCAAGGGATCCAAACCATTTTTGAAAGTTACATGTTTACAGTATCACTGAAGCCAACTTCCTCAATTTGCATTGTTGCTAGTGTTTTCTTGTATAAAAATTGATGTAATGTTTAGGGGGTTTTGTTTTGTTTTGTTTTTCCCCAAAACTATCTATCTGGTACATTTTTTTTCAGTTAAAATCTCTTAAAAATTCATACACTTAGCTTCCAACGTTTTTTATTCAGAAACAATTTTTCTTTTAAAACTGTTTCTTTAAACAGTTTTAGTCTGTTTATGTTACTGTATACCTGGTTTTCCAATACACAACTGAACAGTTTCCAGATTGGTCTTTTAAGAACTTTATGCATTTATGTAGGATGTGGTGAGTGAAGCAGGGACTGCTAGCACATAATATACAGTCATGCCATACATATGCAGTAGATCAGTACTTTCCAGAAGTGTCAGCTGTGTTGCATGTGCAGGAGCTCTGTACAGAGATATAACACTGCAGTTTCCCAAACAGTAAATTTTTCTGCTGCAAGAGGCATTCTCCTTGCTTGGCTCATTGCACACAGAATCATAGAAGGGTTTGGATTGGAAGGAACCTTGAAGATCATCTATTTCCAACCCCCTGCCATGGGCAGGGACATCTTTCCAGTAGACGAGCTTGCTGAAAGCCCTGTCCATCCTGGCCTTGAAGACTTCCAGGTATGGAGCATCCACAACTTCTCTGGGCATCCTGTTCCAGTGCCTCACCACACTTACAGTAAAGAATTTCTTCTTTATATCTGAACTACTGTAAATCTACTCTCAGTTTAAAGCTATTACA
Source organism: Nestor notabilis (assembly GCF_000696875.1). Lineage (NCBI taxonomy): Eukaryota > Metazoa > Chordata > Aves > Psittaciformes > Psittacidae > Nestor > Nestor notabilis. Next base: position 3,473 of record NW_009915213.1, on the reverse strand, counting down.
CCTTCTGTACCATCACGTGCCCTTGTAAAAAGTTCCTGTCCAGATTTCTTGTAGCCTCCCTTTAGGTACTAGAAGGCTGCTGTAAGGTCTTCCTGGAATCTTCTTTTCTTCTGAACAAGCCCAACTCTCTCAGCCTGTCTTCACAGGAGAGGTGCTTCAACTTCTGATCATCTTCATGGTCCTCCTCTGGACTCACTCCAGCAGGTCCACATCCTTCTTACCTTGGGACCCATTACTGAACACAGTACTCCAGGTTGAGGTCGCATGAGAGTGGAGTAAAAGGGAGAATCAGCTCCCTTGACGAGTCATGCTTCCTTTGATCCAATCCAGGATGCGGTTAGCTTTCTGGGCTGCAAGCATATGTTTCCGAGTCACATTGAGCTTCTTGTCAACCAACATCCCCAAGTCCTTTTCTTCAGGGCTACTCTCTCCATTCTCTGCCCAGCCTGTATTTGTGCTTGGGATTGCCCCGACCCAAGTGCCAGGACCATGCACGTGGCCTTGTTGAACATGAGGTTCACATAGGCCCACCTCTCAAGCCTGTCAAAGTCCCACTAGATGGCATCCCTTCCCTCCAGCATGTCAACTGCAGCGCACAGCCTGGTGTCGTTGGCAGACTTGCTGAGGGTGCGCTTGATCCCACTGTCCCCGTCACTGACAAAGTTGTTAAACAGTGCTGGTCCAATACTGACCTCTGAGGACTACCACTGTCACTGGTCTCCACTTGGGCAGGTAACCACCCAGTAAAACATGCTGAACTAGATAACTGGTAGCCATTTTGAATGTTTTGATCTATTTGTTTGTTGGGTTTTTGTTGGTGGTGGTTGTTTGTTTGTTTTTTGAGAACATTGTAAACTGGATGAATTCCACAATTTGAGTCTTTGAGGAGCATTATAAATGCTCTGTTACAGTTAGAGTAGGGTGTGAAAGAAAGTGGAGAAGGCAAGGAGCTGCAGGGTGAGTACTTTCTTCATTTGACACAGTGCTGAGTGATGTTAGTCTGTCCTTGAAACCGCAGTGCAAGTCTGCTGCATTTCAAAAGGACTAGATGATTGGCACTCTGTATGTTTGCTTGCATACAGGGGTGTGTGTGTATGTAGGAGGTTCAATACTTGCTGAGAATATGGAGTTTCCTGTGCACATGCTGTGCAAAATTAGCACATGCATTTCTAACACAATGGGAAAGGATTTTAATTTTGTAGTGATGTATTCTTTTAGGTTTGAATCTTAAGCCATAGCTCTGCTATGCATTGGTTACACATGACTACTGACAAAAGTTTTTGGTTAGTTGCCAAGTAGTTGATACTGGATTTCTTGATTAAGATTTGTTGCTATTCATTGCAAGAAGATTGCAATGGAGTATCTGCCAGAAAATATTGCTCATTCTTTTTCTTCTATCCAATTAATTTGATTAGTATTTAATCTTTCTTCTAGAGAATACTTTTTGTAGTGTAGGCCTGGTTCATGTGACTGAGTAGCTAAGAATTTCCAACTTGATTTACATTTCCAATAAAGTTTTTGAAAGTTTTTTTTTCCTTCAAAAACATTAGATTGCTGTATTTCTCAATTAGAAACCCTTTCCTCTTTGAGTGTCTATGATTTGCAGAATATTGAAAAACTAATGATAAAATGAGCTGTAAAAACACTCATTTTCCCCATATTGTAACATAGTAATGAAAAGTGCTAGCAAACTTCATAGAGAATCCTTAATGGTTTCTGTAAACTATTCATTTCAGGGAAGTTGCAAATTCTGTTTCTGATTTTTTGAACTTTACTATCTTATGGATTTCGTCCAGCTGATTTAATTTGCTCTTCTACCTTCAATTTAGAAGAACAATTTGATCCTTTGAAATGTGTGTCTTCCACTGAAATGTCAAGGTTTCTGCTCTCAGTGTAGTTTTTGAAAAATAATGTTATCGAGTGAAAAAAAAAAAAAAGTCAGGATAGGTTATTTATATTGTCTGGGTGTGCAAGAAGGGGCCAAGTATCTCATGCACTTCATCTCTCAAAAAACATTTTGTTCAAATATCCTGTATGAAACTGTTGATGATGATGAATATAACAATACTAACTTAAACTTTCATTCCTTTTATTACCAAAGTTAGAGTAGACTATGTATCTTTATCAAGTTACATATATTTGGAAACCATATATAAAAACGTTAGAACAAACAGTACTGAAATAAAAATAAGAATTTATTAAGATTCAAAATAGTACAAAGTGATGAAACCATCTGCAGTTACAAGCAAATAGAATTCATCTGAGATTTCTCACACTTTTTTTCTGAATGCCTGCTATTAATCACAGTCTGAGAAAGCATTTGGGCTAGACATGGCACAGCTACTTATGTCTGCCTATAAGACACTTTTCACAAAATATCTAAGTGTTTATACATTTAAAATACACATTGACACTAAATCCTTGTAAAATGGTTGCTATGCAGAAATATGACAGCTGTGTAAGTTTCATTTATGGACATTCCTAGTTCAGTGGAGTAGTTTAAGGTTCTCTGTCAGTACTGCATTTTATCTAGTGCTACTGTGTTTACTTTATTCATCACAATAGCTCAAGGGTAAACTAAAAGAAAAGACATAATTCATCTTAGTTGCAAACAGTTGGTAGGACTTGATTATGCTAATTGATTTAAATTTTGCAGTGCAAGTATACAAGTGAGCCTCTGGTACCAAAGAGTTTAGATCTCTCACATTTAAGTTCATCTGAAAAACATATATTGAGAAAACGGGTTTAAACAGGCAAGTTGTTTTTTGTTTTCATGTACTGCAATCCAAGAGGAACTCATTTTGCCATTCTAATGTTGCAATCAAACATGGTTAGAACTATGTGAATTAGCAAGTTTTTAGTGGCACTTACAGTCATCACAGTTCAATATGGATGACTGAATTTCACTGTCAGTTATGGGTAGATAGTTCTTACTGTTGGTTACTAAGAAATGATGCTTCATGCTGTGTCAGTTTTGGCTGAAACAAAAATTCTAGTCATTTTCAGTGTTCTATCAAGGTAATATATGCTAAGACTCAGAATTTAGTAATTTTCTAGTGTCTTTTTGTATTATTTTAACAAATGCATGATATGCTATGCTTGATATATAGCACATGTATACCAATTTTTGGTTTTTCATTTCTGTGATTTGCTAGGTGGATATCTGCTATTTTATCCCTTAGTTTAATGCAGAAAATTTGAAAGTAAGTTTATTCAAATGCATATCATACTATCATTAGGTTCTATACCAAAATTCAGTTACTTTTTGAAGAAGAGGGCTAAATTATCTCTTCATACAAGTGTGGCTTAACCATACACACTAGCTGAGTCTGCAGTAATAGTTCAAATTTGAAGACTTTAATGAGAGCATTATGCTTCCAGTCCTCTCTCTTTTAAATTTGTCATAGTGCAATTACAGAAATGCATCAAAATTTATTAATTCTATTATATATATTCTATTATTATATAGAAGT
>NW_009915212.1:0-28944 GCF_000696875.1 Nestor notabilis | reverse complement strand
ACTGCTGTAGCTGAACCCAGGACATACACTCTGATCAATCTGTTATTACCTCAAACCTTTCTAGGCCCATTTTGGATTCCCAAAAATACAGTTGTCGTTTTACCCCAGGCAAGAACTGATCACCACTCACTCATTCAGCATTGTTTGCAGTACAATTTGAAAACATAGCCTCATCCTAGCTACTATGAAGAAAATTAACTCTACAACAGGCAAAAGCAGCACAATTTCTTTTTTATTTTCTTAAAAGTATTCAGAGTGTCAGTTTAGGTGGGAAGTGAGTGATCCAGCTTTATCTTCCTCCTCTGCCTTTTTAAGAGCAGGAAACATCACTAATTTGATAAACTGCATGACTATCCTGCTACTCAATTAATTCTTCAACCGAAAAAAATGAGAAACTTCATAATTTCCATTAGCTTTCTGGATTTTTTTTTTTTTTCAATTACAGAGAAAAGTTTTAGTGTTTTTAAAAATGAAGCTCTAAAGTTTCCTTAGGAAAGAATCCTCCAGCAACCATGCTATTGCCTCACACTGCCACTGTGCTTTGTTACCTTTACGCCCCTGGTTATAAAATCATGCGCAGATTAGACAGAGAAGTCACAAAAACATTATAGTCTTCAGATTACTTGAAAACTGGTTCCTTCGTGGAGAAGTGGAACTCCATCTTTTAGTGAGAGAATCAAGATACTGTTTAGGAAGCCAGTCTTGTTCCACCGCTCGCAAATTCAGCTAATGGCAAATAACAGTTATCTTCGGAGCTCTGTCCGTGGTGCTCATTTGAAGCTGTTCTGGTAAAAAAAGGCAAAAATTAAACAGTAGTGGGCAAAATAAATAAGTGGATCTAAGAATTTTATGAGACAGAAAGGTAGTAAATGAACCGGATGTATTGAAAGGTGGCATATTTTCTTGTTTACTGACATTTTGGACATGCAAGTAGCAGCAGAGCACATTTTTTTACATCTCAATAATCTCAGTTATTCTCAATGCACCACAAAGGTTCAGATATTGTTCAGAAAGAATGCAGAAGAGGTAAGTCACCTTTTTGAGGAGGATTTTGCATCAGGGTAATCTGGAATCATCTCAGGAACTGCCTGGCACAAAATTAGACAAGCCCAATAATGATGAAAGACAGAGAAAGAGGGAAGCTGTAATCTCAGAGAGGAAAAAAAAAAAAGAAAAATAAAAAAGAAAAAAAACAAACCCAAACAACTACAAAACCCCACAAAAATTAAAAGAAACAGAAAAAGGAAAAAAAAAAACAAAATGAGACACCACTGCCACAAAAAAATTTAAAGCATAAAATTCTTCAATTGTTCTAAATACCACACCAATATTTTTTATGAGATCTTTGGGCTGTTCAAGGATTCTCAGTAGGGTTTTAGATTTCTTTAGACATAAATACCTTGTCATAGGCTTCATTGAAAGGTTGTGGAGGGTTGAAAACAAACACTCATACTGAATTCATAAAAGCTCAGCCATTCTAATATTTCTCAGACCTACACTAAGCTCAAAACTTACGATACTTGCTGAAATATAAAATCTTCATTATTTATATGTATTATTTTCTTCTTTCTTTCTTTGTGATTTGGATGTCCTTCTCTTCTTTCAGAAGTAAGAATACTTTCCATATGATTAAACTATGCAAACTGTGTCTTTAGAAGAAAGACTGTTCAGGAATGTTTGGTCAGAAATTATGCAGTTAGATATGTGCAACATGATTTTTTAGTAACTTCAAATAAATTGGAACAAACTCTACAATTAAAGACAAAATCAAAGACATTTATTCAGTTCAGAAGATGCTTTCTCAAGCAACAAAACAAACCACCAAATAGTTTTGAGGCATAGCAATCATGAGGGAAAATGGATCATCATAGAATGGTTTGGGTTGAAGGAGACCTTAAAGATCATCTAGTTCCAAACCCCCTGCCATGGGCAGAGACACCTTCCACTAGAAGAGGTTCTTCAAAACCCTGTCCAACCTGGCCTTGCACACTGCCAGGGATGGGATAGCCACAGCTTCTCTGAGCAACCTGTTCTAGGGTTCTCACCACCCTCGTAGTTAAGATTTTTCCCTAATATCTAATCTAAATCTACTCTCTTTGAGTTTAAAGATACTCCTCCTTGTCCTGTCACTACATGCCCTTGTAAAAAGTCCCTCTCCAGATTTCTTGTAGGCCCCGTTAAGTACTAGAAGGCTACTGTAAGGTGTCCCCACAGCCTCCTCTTCTCCAGGTTGAAGAAGCCCAACTTCCTCAGCCTGTCTTCATAGAAGAGGTGTTCCAACCCCCTGATCATCTTCATGGCCCTCCTTTGGACTCACTCCAACAGGTCCACATCCCACTACTCCAGGTGGGGTTTTACAAGAGCAGAGTAGAGGAGGACAATCACCTCTCTGGACCTGCTGGTCACACTCCTTTTGATGCAGCCCAGCATACAGTTGGCTTTCTGGGCTGAGAGCACACACTGCCAGCTCATGTTAAGCTTCTCATCAGCCAGCATGCCCCAGTCCTCTTCAGGGCTGCTCTCAATCCATTCTCCATCCAACCTGTATTTGTGCTTGGGCATAAATAAGGGCTTAGTACCTGGTGTTTGATTTTAGTTTTGTTCCCCCCCCCGCCCATGTATTGTATAGTCCATTGGGAGGTCCACTGAGTAGCGCAGACTTCCATGTTGCCAGACTTTTTCATGTTTGGATTTCTAAATATTCTGATGATGGTTGTCCATAAATATAAATATGAGTTTACTGATACTGGATTTATTTCTCTGAGTTAAGTACCATTCCTGGTAGCCTCATGGGACTCCAGGACAACACCTATGGAAAGCTGAAGAGGTAATTTTGAAAAATACATGTTCTGTTCCTCAAGAATGTCTGGTTTTATGCAGCAGTTATCTGTAACTGTGTTGTTTGCTCTGACTCATTGCTGCATTATCTATCACCTTGTGATGTGGGAAGGTTGGGGTTTGAAACACACAGATGCACTTACTCTTTAAAATTCCAGTTTGCATAACCAAATGACACAGTAAAAGGTAATTCTTTACATGTGGAAGCTGAGTTTGCAGTAGCAAAATGTGGTGAATAGCAAATCAAAAAGCAGAGCTATGTAAAATACAAGGGTGGACCCAGCAGATAAATGGCAGCATTAGTAATGGGTGGCACTCTTAACCAGAGAAGAAAAGGCAGAGTAATTTCTTTTCCCTTTGTTGCCATTTTTATAGGAGCCATAGCTGTCCTTTATACTTAACTCTTTTGTGTTTTCACCACATTTAGGAAGGTTTATCTGTGCTGAATAAATTTTCTTTTTAGTCTTTCTTATGTCTTAAAGCCAGTTCTACCCTTTACAGTAGGTTTCATTTCTTCAGTGCCCAATAGTGAGCCATTTCTGACTTCTGCTTATAACCCCGGTGCCATCTTGTGCTTGTATTTTTAAGGTTTATGTTTTCAAGGCATAATATGATGTACCTAAAAAACAAATGGGGTGTGGGGTGTGGAGAGGTACCCAGATCAGAGTTTTCCAGTGTATTTCAGCTTCCTATTTAGCTGCCTTTTTACGCCACTGTTTCTCACCTCCTTGGTTACGCCATGGCCTTGTTTTACTGGGTGGATTAAAGCTCCACTCATTAATCTCCATAAAATAATAACTAAGACAATATTCTTGATGTGCAAGACATGCATTCAAGTTTCTTCAGCCTCTGAAGAGGCTAGGGAGCATTCTGTCCTCTGATACAGCTACATTAGTGGCAGACAACCAAAAGGTGAGCATTGTTTTGTCTAGCAGAAGTTGTGTGAAAAAGTAGCCATGGGCATACTTTATACTAGCTCGGCCCTCTTGGTTCTCCACCGGGTCACTCAATCAGATCCTGGAAAGTCTTACAGAAAGAAATACCTGTACTTGTTCATATTAATTGTCTGAATTGGTATAAATAAATCCTCTGAGATGCTCTTTTTAACTGCTGTCCAAGTATGTAGCTCGACAGCTTTTGATATAATGCGAAAAATACAGAAGTCTGATTTTTTGTATTGCTTACACAGATCTAAACTTCATCAATATTATAACTTAGGCAATATGTATACACTTTCAGGTTTGCTGTGGATACCAACCCGTATGACCGCAGGACAGTATTTTGTATTCAGGAAGTCAACAAGTATGGCTGTGTTAGGGGATATTCAGTAAATTATGAGACAAAAATAGTGTGCACTATTTTGCCCATCTTCTGAGAAGGCTTTTCTTTCTTAGGTTGCAACACTACTTGATTCCAGACTACTTAGTGTTATCTTTGTGAAACTCTCTATGGTCAGTGCTGCAGCTTATCTACTACTACCAAAAACATAACAGCTGAGTACTTACTGATAATAACATTCTCAGAGTTCAAAAAACAGTAACAGTAATCACATTGAGGTAATATACATCCCTGAATATGCATAAAGCTGACAACAAGTTACGTTTCCAAAATGAGTAATACCAAGCCTGTTAGAAATGCAATAACTTTCAAAATAGAGGAAAACACTCCTTCACTGATATTCTGAAAAATCTTCCCCCAAAATCTCAAATTCAGGAAACAATAGAAAGTTTTTTAATGGTTTATAAGATCTGATGTGAAAATAACACTATGTCATCGACAAAATATTCAGTGCTAAAATCATGTCTGATATGCTGCTTTTTTTAAAAAATAATGATAGCTATAAAATGAAATAGCGCACCAAACCCACAAAAAAGAATAAAATTCAGAAGAGGGAATTTAGTAATGAGGATGAACATCAGATCATCTATTGACAGTGTGCATTAGGCTTGCTACTAGCAGAAGATAATGATTCACCTGCGTATTAAAAAATTAATCAGGTTCCAAAACTAAAATTTAATCTTTTAAACATTGGTTAATATTATCACAACCACAAGTCTTCTGGGACTTTTAATTGTCTGATTTAAATTAAATGCTTTTTGCCAGCTCTTGTTACCACCCAATTAATTTTCAAAACCAATTAAGATAAAAATCACCCATAATAATATCATACTTATTATTAAACCTATAATTTTGCAAATCTCATTTGCCATTTTTGACCTAGCATTAATGACTCCTGATTAGAGGTGAGCATAGACTCTAAGGCTTGTGGCTGTGAATTGTTGATACATTTGGAAAAACATTTCCTCTTGAATTGGATATTGGTTTTGCAGAGATGAGTAGTTTACAATTAATAATTCATTTGACACGTGTAATCCATTTTTAGGCTAACCTGATATCTATAAATAGATCACAGTGTCCTAAAACTACCAATTAAATGCGTGCAAGATAATTCCTTTTGCATTTTAAGTTCTATGGGACAGAACGGATGGAAATAAATGTGAAGATGTTTACTGTTGGTTCAAGATTTTTTTCTGTTTCTTGACTGGAAGATTGCAAAAGAATATTTGGTGTCAGTGTTTGAAGTCCCAGTGCTGCAAAAGCTTTTGTGAATACTGGATGGTCATAATGCTCTCATTCCCAGTCCCAGTGGAAACAGTGTAATTCATACTTATTTTCTGGAAGCCTGCTTTTTGTAAGCTTTTGTTGCAAGACTTCAAATGCTTGTAACCTGTGAGTTACAAGCTACAAGTGAGTGAAGCTGCAAGTATGCATAAAATGGAAACCCTTAAAATGAAAACTAATTGCCTCTGGAAATAGTAAATATTTTTTTCTCCAAGCCTAACAAAGCTTCTGCTCTGTATTTATGTTAGATCTACACTTTGTCTATTTTTAAGAATTCATTTGTAAACAGTTAACTTCACTTTCCATTATGATTAGTCACATTTATGTATGATACATGACATTAAGCAACAAGAAGTGAATAACCCAGCTGATCACTTGTTGTCAACATAGTTCATGTAAACACTGCTGAAATACTCTGTATTTCAGAAAATGAAGCCTTTTATTCTCAAAGGTCTGAAAGTCAGAATGCAGATCATGTATCGTATGTTTTTCCATAACCTATTTTGCTTTCTGTCTGCTGAGGACTAAATGCTTTCTTTGTTCTCATTTATGCATCTTCTTTTACTACAGTCACTGGCTAGTCAGAGTTATTTTATTATGACTGAAGATAGAATGTAACTGAGTATATGTATTTGAGAAAATAATTTCTATAAAACAGTTATCAACTCTGAAGAATAATAGCAACAAATCTGCAAGTTGTTTTTATCATAAGTACCAACAGTATAAACAAGCCAAAGAAGTGAATTTATTATTTATAAACCTGAGAAGTTTTGCAAGAATAAATCTAGAAACAATTTAGACAACCTTTATTATTCTTATTGCAAACATTTATATGATAAATAGACATATATTTAAAAAATGTTGGCTGTTGATCAAACTATTGACATTCAACAAAGATTTTTATTTGGACAAGTACAAAAATAAGTTAGTGGTAAAGCAGGAATAAATATTAAACTTGAAGGATGTTGAAAAAAAAAATCTAGAAAGCAACTAGTATTGTAAGAACCATTTGCCTGCTTATTTCAAATTGTTTTCTCCAAGTAGAATATTTCTTTTCTCCCTCTAAATTTGCCTTCACTGAATCACAGGGTTTTCACCTTATTGTGCGAGGTGAAAAAAGTTAGCAGCTTTCTAACTGGATCTATCTTGACTATGATCCATCTCTTCATTAAACTTCAAAATCTACAGCTGGGTAGAATTAAGCCTTAAGAAGAACTATTGAGGGCTCATCATTCAAGTAAATGAATGTTCTGCATGAGTGTTGGAAAGAGCAAGAGTGAAAAGAGTGAGCCATCTGTTTTGGAATCGACACAGGATTTAGAAGTCTGTATCACAGGTATAGATCATAAGTCAGACCTGGCACTTGCATGTTTCTGTGAATATTACAGGGCCTTCTGAAATTAAACTAAGGCAAAGGCTATACAATCCAAGCTGCCAGGAGATTAAATTTGACTAGTTAGGGAATGTGTTGAAATATCCTGATAAATCCAGGAAAATCCTATTAATCTATTACCTAAGTCAATACAATATAAATTAATCATCATAGCAAGTCCATCTCTTCTGCCACACCAGCTGGTTATAAGGTGGGAGAGAGATTGAGAAATGGATAACATTCTTCCAGTCTAGAGAATGAGGAAAGAAAGTTTAAATCTCAGGATTTTGGAAAGGGGACCTAAGGTTATCAGTCAATGTTCATGCTACTAAGATTGTATGGACCTATCCTGAGAGAACTCCAGCCAAATTTTTGAAATGTTTAAAAAAAACAAAGCATCAATTTACTTGTTAAAGATGTCCAGTCACCATTGCTTCTAGCTGTTCTGTTCCAGAAAGGAATAAAATACTGATATACTTTGGTAAGAGTAAGGAATGGAAGGATTTTAAATCCTGTTAGTCCATAGCATGTCTGTGTTTCATATTTCAGTATGAAGAATTTGTGCACCAAAGCTCATTTATAGACAGAAATAGTACAGTAACAGATCTTGCCCAAAGTGGAAGCTTGGCCAGGAGTTTGTCCTAAGAAGCTTGAAGACCTGACTCAGCTGATATCAATGGAAGCTACTATTTCAAAGAATTATGGATTTCATTTCAAATGACTAACTTTTAATGTTAATCTCTTCTATCAGGAAGCTAATGGGCCCTTCTGTTTGCAAAACTTACTTACTTTCAGTACAAACTATATGCACACATCAGGCACCTTAGCAAAACAGAGTGTGCCATCAGAGAATAGTATATAAGCAAGAAATCTTTTTCCTTTGAATGAGCTCTATGTAACTTTGTCTTTTCAATAAATGGTCTGTACCACAGGGCACACCACTTGAAATTGAACTTAAAAGGCATTACACCAAGGTCTAAGAGAACTATAGTAACACTTCTGAGGCTTTATCCTCATGAGCTAACCTGCTCAGCCAAGATGGGGAGGGTCATCTCAACTTCAAAACACTGACACGCATAACAAATTAAAGTTTATATTCAAAATATTGTATATATAAATACTGTATAAAATATGCTGTATACTGGAAAATCTGTTGTGTGACGGAAAACCTTTATGCTTGATTGCCTTCAACTTCAGAGCAGAAAGCTTTCTATACCTCTTCACTTTCCCATTATACATACCTCACCGTGTGTAATGCATTTCCTACAATATTAAACTACCATATTAGACTTTTAGACTGTCCTTCTGCTTTATCTACTGTTAAGAACTTTGTGTTTCACTTCTGAACTTCTTCGTGAAGCTGGTTTACCTTCTTAACTAATATGGTCCATTTTCTTCAAGATACTTCAAGTATCAGAACATCACTTTGCTGTAATGCTGAAAGTTCATATAATGCTGACTCACTGCACTTACCACTTGTTTGGTCTTGGCATCACACTGCATATCACCCAGAGAACCTGCTAGTCTAGACTAGAACCTGAATGGCCATTTTCCACCTTGTACTATAGTGTATTCACTTTCCAAGAGTTAAAGTACTAATTAATATGTCATCAGGTTATTTTAGGATAATGCTTTACATTTGTCACTGAAAATATGTTATTTTCATTTGTATGTATGCAAACATTCAATAAATTATGGGAAGCAGAATCAAGTGAAAGGAAAGACTTAATTGTTTCATTCAAAAATTCTTATGAACAAATTAATAATTTGCCTATATTCCTTCATTTGTTGATTCCATAATTTAAACACTACCTGTTTAAAAAAAAATACAGCTAGAAGTCATATAAAATCTGCAGCAATATTGCTTAAAACTGTGTATTTTAAAAACTAGCCATTTTTTTCTTTTAATTTGGAGTTGTTGATATTTTTGTATAAAAGTGGACTTGCTCCTGGTAGTTCTTTACTGGTCCCTTCTATTCCTAATGAAGTCAGTGAGTCTACATTTATAACAAGGAAAACATCTGCATAAGATTTGCGTAATTAGACTCTTTAATATTAAAGTATTAAAAGGAAATAGAAAATCCTTATCTGCTAGTTTTCTGCAAAGGTTACTGAGTCTGCAGTGTGTAAGAGGGTTCAATCTTTTCCATTAAAATATTTGTTCCTTTTTCCCCTGTTCAGCCCTGAAAGACTGAACCAAATGTTAAAGGATACGCAGCAGGGCAGACTGCATTTGTTTATTTTTAACAGTGAGATAAAGTAAAAGGAGTCAGTCTGTTAACAGAGTCAGCTGTTCCCAGAATACTGAGTCATGGATTGATGCTAAGAAATTTAAGGAACTTTTAAAAAATTTGGGTACTCTTTCTTTACATGGAGGTTATTTGAAATATAAAACTGTCTAAACTATTGGACTAGAGAGGAGCAGTATAAGCTAATCAGATAAGTAAATCAAATGAAAAGTAGAACAAATAGAATCACTGCTATGGTCAATTCTACATCTATCTGACTGGTGGCATGATGTACTTACTAGAAGATACTTGTCAGTGTAGAAAAGGAGGATGAACAGCAAAGCTGTTCTGTTTTCAGGAAAAAGTGATATAAATGAGGTTTACTGAAAGTGTTTGAAAAAGCTTTAGAGATTTCTGAGAAGGTTTTTCCTCCAGCAAGTGTTAGCTTTCCTGGAGCTCATCTTAGCCAGCCAGGTTTCACAGCCAAGACATCTGGGAAAATGAAAACCGATTCCCAAAAAGAAAATGTAGGTATGTAAATTTGAATTAAAAAAGGAGCTTGTTCAAAATGTCTGGAAACAAATGCGGTGCTATTGTTTTCATCATGACTTTCTGGACTCAGCCTTTGTGGATGGGCCTTTGAGAAGAACTGGTAGAATCTGTGGTAACAGCAAGCAAAGGTTTACCTGAGTGGTTTCAGATTTTTTCACAGGCAATTATAGCAGAGTTCTTGCTTCTCCTGCACCCTTGGGTGGCTAAGGCTGTCTCCCAACTACACTTTCTCTTTGGTTATGTGATAGATTCACTCCATTCTGTTTCAGTGTGCCTCAATTATTGTCATTCCCAAAACATTCTCTCAAGAACATACAATTGCTTGTATTATGACACATGGAAAATGGGCTTTTATCCCAATTCCATGTCCTGTTCTCTGCTGTTTTGGATGAAGAAGCCACAAGATGCAAGTCTTCTATTCTGGAATCACTTAATTCACAAATTTGAAGCAAAGGTACATGAGTTGCAACTGAACATCAATGAGTTTAGGAATTGTCAGTATTTTCTCCAGAACTGCTAGAATTGTTTTGTTTATAAATTGAAGATAGAGAATTCATTATGAAATTCATACTATAAATGTAGGGCAATTACTTTAAAAAGTTGCGACAAATAATCCTTCTCAAGACCTTCCACAAAATGAAAAAAATCCCAAAACCACTCCTGAACTCTGTTTCCTTGATAATAAAACTCATTATACAATTTACCCAGAATTTAAAGAAAAACATGGATTAACTTTAGCAATTTTCACACTATTAAATGTAAGAATCAATAAATGCAATGTTGGAATTGCTAAACAACTTTGTGTATAAGACAATAGCCACACACGATTATAGAATTACCCAAATCATATTAGTTGTGTGTGAGCTCACTTTGTATTCCCCAGCAAATCAAGGAAGAGAAGAAGAATAGAAGTTCATGCAAACTGAACAAAAAACACCCCACAAAAACCAGAAAACAAAGGTGAAATAGAGTCAGAATTCTTTGGATTCTGACAATATTCCTAGAAAAAGGAAACTACAGATTTTCAGAATACATTGCAGAGTATAATTTGATGTTTTATATCCACACTTATTTGTTTATGCCTTCTTAAAATATGCTACACATCCAGTTGCTGTTACTGCACCTCATTGTATTACCTATGCATCCTTTTTACATGATAGAGGCTCATTCTTTTGAGTATATTATTCAATTTTCATCATGCATATGTTTGAAATTGCTCTGTATTTCCATTAACAGCTCATGTGAATCGAACTAATGAAGCAATTCCCACTCTTTTTTTATTTTCTGAAATAAGTGTGATAATGACCCCTGTTTACATAATGCTTTTAATCCCTGCATATTTTACAAACTGATAATTTCAAGACATTAAAGTCTTGAATTTGAATTCACTTACACCATTTTTCCCCTCAACTTATTATATGATGCATTTTCAGATGAATTACAAAATATCACAATAAGAACACTCTGACCATTCATATGAAGAACAGAAAAACAAACTAACAAAACCTTATTAAGGCAGGGAAAGGGAGTTGATACAGACAGAATAGAGCTCCCTGAACTGTAATTTGACCAAGCTAAAAGGATTAACAGTCTTCCTTGACCAGGAGGGTACCAAGGGAACTTTAACAAGGAGACACATCTGGCAAACAGGCAGCATGGAGGCTAAATAATACTATCCTTCATCAGCTCTTAAAACTCCACAGATCTGAAAAGTGTGGCTAAAAGAGTTTCTAGGAGCGATATTTCACTGTGAAGCAGTAGAATGACTGGAGTTATGAGACCAGAGATAAATCACATTGATGGTCTTATTGAAACAGCCGTGCCTGGAAGGGAGGTACCGTCTGTTCCCCAGACGCAAAGAAAGCAAGCTGATGCAAGAACCAAAAACTCTTCTGCTCTGGGGACATTTAAAACTGCCTTTGAACAATGGTTCTTCTCATGAAAGGAATATGCTTTAATTATGAAAAAAGGACTTTCAGGGCAAGTGATGTGAATTAAATTTTGTTTAGTATTTGTGTTTATCTACGTGGACATGTTTCTCCAGTAAAAAAACCTCAGTGTCAAATTTGCATGTATAAAAATAGCAAAACTCTCATTTTTATAATTTTACTCAATTCCCAAGGAAATCAAGCAATTTACCACTCTAAATGTCAGTTAGTTACCATCTCAGCTCTCTCTCATTTAATTATTGTTTAATTTTTAAAAGGAAGGGAAAAGGGGAAAAAAACCAACATGCTAAGCATTTCAGGAGTGGGATTTTATCATCAAGGGAAAAGAAGTTTAAGCCCTCTGCAAGTGTTAGGTTTAAATTTAATACAGGCTTTTTTCTTTTTCTTTTTAATACGTTTTAGGCTTCTGTGAAAGGTCGCTGTATGGAGATAAAACAGCAGATGAAATAAGAAGCAATAAGACAAAACAATAAAACTGTCATTGTTTTCTTGACCTTTTTCAAATGCATTCATCATACAGTGTATGGTAAACCTTGTTAGAACTTTGAAGCTACTGTTGCTCTGAGTGGAATGATCTCTAGCATCCACTTACCAATGGCCCCTTCTGAGAAGGTCAGATAATAAGAGGTCTCTTTCTGAACTGAAATTCTAAGTAACCAGCGGCTCGAGACAGGGGTTGTTTACTCTTCATTTTTCACTCCCTGGCAGAGATAACACAGGCAAGGCCAATTTCTGTGCTACTGTTACTTAGCGTTGTGTGAAGCTATCATGATAACATGCAAAAAGAACAAATGTTACACTTCTCAACTGTGTGGCATGCAGTGGGAAGAAAGGGCAGAAAGCAAGACAGAAGTTTCCTTTCCAAAGAAGGCATCCCTCCACTAGCTTCATAAATATAGCAAAAAAGTACAGTTCCCATGTATTACAAGGTGATATGTATCATTAAGTTAAAGATGTGACCAAAGTTAGTGGTGCTTACTGCAGCTTCTAAACCAAAATATTTGGCCATCTGCCCTTTAAGAGGGACCTACAACAAGAATATGTTCTTTTCCTGTTGTTTTCCCTGAGCTGGGTAATCCTTCCTAGTAATTATACTTCGATTAAATACAAATTTTGTTCTCAGATCTCTTCCAACATTGATTTTATTGGTGTTTGTTTCATGTAGCTTGTCTTTTAAATAGGAATCACATTTACTTGCTATTGTACATATGAGCTGTATTTTTTAGAGTGTCAAATCTGATGATAGACACGAATTCAGAATAATTAACTGTTTCCTACGTATAGAGGAGCTTTTGAGGGCAACTGGGGGGAAGGGTGTTATTTTCATTGTATGTGCAAAGCTGAAAAAACATGTTTGGGACGTCTAATAAAAATATCCTTATTTGCAAATGAAATAGCACAAAACCTATGAAGCCAACATCTCTTATTATTTCTCTGATAGACTCTAGCTTCTTTCCAGCCTAGTTGCATGGAAGGTTCTCTCTTTTAATGTGCTTGTAATGGCTTAATTCCATGGTGTGATAAAGGTTATAAGAAAATCACACTAAACCAGTAAAACCTCAGAGGTATATTTGTCTATGCAGCTCCTACCTTTAATCTATACAATGTTTTTAAGATTGGAAGTGAAAAGTAGAAATTTGCCAGAGGTTGCAGAAGAAGGAAGGTTGTTGATAAGAGCCCTTTTGCGCTCTGGAGATCTTTATCAAATTCTATTCTTAACTAAACATTTAATTATTCCTGTTTTTCTCCATTGGTACTTTATGTCACTCAAGCACTTTAAACTTACCGCAGATCGACACAGACCCCTAAGAATATGCCTATTAATTCAAATTATACTCACATACTGTGTTTATTGCACTTTGTAATGAGGTAGACATTCCAAACTTTTCACTCAATCTTTTTCCCATTAGCAAAGATTCTTCTTAATATCATTGTCTTGCCTACTTTCTAATTGACTTTTCTAGCAGGATTCAACTGTTCCAGATTTGGCAACCAGCAGGAGACTTATCTGCCCTTCATTTATGATTATGCTTGGTAGAAGAGCTTGAGGAAATGAAAGTCATAGTCATATCTGCTGCTATTCATATTTCTTAGCACAGTTCAAAGGAAGTAGAAATACTCAAGAGACAAGACACTGAACTTCAGACCTTATCTTCATTTAGTGCACAACCTGCAGTGCAACAAGGAGCAAGCTGGCTCACCTATTGACAAGTTTTGTCAGATCAGCAAAGTTTCTGACACATTTGTGTGCTTCCCATGGCAAACGACAGCAGAAACTGAAGGGAAAGAAGGCATATTCTCACTGCATAGGTAACTCATAATAATAATGGTGATCAATGTTTTTGATTTGGGGACCAAAAGGAGTCTGATGGTTGGCAAGCATTAAAAGAAACATTTAATGTTATATCCATCTCTCTCTGAATACAAATTAATAGCAGCTCAAAAAAAAAAAAATCAATGAAGTTGATTTTATAACATTCTCCACATTTATTTTACCCTTTTACAGAAAGAAAAGAATCACCAGAGATGAATGGAGTTTTATAAATCAACTATGGATCAGAATTTTTCTACCAGATAAGTTAATTAAATAATTTACGGTTTTATACCTTTGTCCTACAACGAGTCTCTGGGGTAATTCCAGCTAAGGAAACTCCACCTGCATCTTTCCTTACTTCCTGAATTTCTAGTTGTCATACTACAAGATAAAAGATGGATTGTTCATTCACACAAGCCTCTCCCATAGCACTTCCATACAAGTTACTGGACCTTTTTATAAATGTGTCTGTTCCTGTTCTTATACAACCCTATGATAAATCCCCCTCTGACTTCTATTGTGCAAGAGGAGACTTGGCACTTTGATTCTTTTTTTGGCTGCTTGTGGATGTCACAGAGACCTGCACTAGTGCAGAATCACTGTACTTGTAAAAAAAAAAAAATTGCTTAAAGCAAATTTATGTGCTTTGGAACTGGACAAGCCACAAACTTGTGATTTTAAACAGCTTTACTCTCCCAGCTGTCAGCAGTTACAGATTTTTACTTTAATAAGCTATTTTATCTGACTGCCTTCAGATGTGAAACAATGCAGCTTTTCCATGTAAAAATTCATTAGAGTTTTCTGTTATTTCCTTATAAAGCATGGAATATAAGTATCAAATACCACTGCCTAAATAGTTCTGGTGTAAGCAATGCATTTTGTTAGTTGTGTTTAGCTCTCATTAGTCTTTGCTGTAGTTCATAATGGTAACGTATGGATCATATAACCAAACCAGAATATCTGGAAAATTCTTTTCCATCCAGTTTTTCTTATCACAGTCTCTCTTTTTTACAGTTTAATCTTTGTCAGCTATACTGGGTTCATGAAATGAAATGTAGATCCTCAAAGATGAACTCTTTACTATGGTTACAGTACGCTCTTCAGCAGCTAGTCACACTTCCTATTTTTGATATTCAGTATGGGGGGGAAAAGTCATCAGATCTTTTCCCACTTCCTTGCCTAAGCTGCAGTGTTCAACAGCCTCCTATAGTTTGTTGTAATAAGTTGCAAATGTCTCTTCAGTTACGATATGGCTCACTGTAGTGAGCTTTGCATATGTTACAGTGGAGTAGCTAAAACAAAGCCTGGCATTTAGTTGAATTGTTACCTTATGTCACAGCCTAACTTGTGAGTTCCCCACCCAGTTTTTACCAGTCTCTCCCATATCTCCTTTTAGAAAACCAGGGATCTTCTCTCCAATTCTGCAAACAACCACTGCCAAGATGCAGAGCTTTCCTCAGAAAATGCATGGCCTGCACTTTGCTTTCTGGTGAAGCTGCATTAGTAGCACTCGATCCCTTTGCTTTGGAAATTAAAGCTCTCATGTTTACAGCACGCTAGATTATATAGTTAAGAGGACCCTCTAGATTTCAATAGTTGCATGTTACTAGCTGTCAAAAAGACACAATGCTCACAATACTGTGTAAATGGCCTATGCCAGTGAAAGCTATTGGTAAAGATTGAGGCAATCAGAGTAGCAGAACTTAAATGTTTTTGATACTGATCCAAATAATAATACAATATAGAGAAGCAGGTTTATTATAAAAGTAATTCCATTCATACATGTCAGGAGATAAGTTAAAGGCTCTGTGATAAAGAGGGATATTCCTCTTATGCTGGAGTATTATATAATTGTTCTGAAGAATAATGTTTTACATGACATGTTCAGAGGTCAGGTGTTTGACTGTAAAGGATAATAGTCTTAGTGTGACTCTCATCAAACAACAAAGGCAAAGGTTTGCAGAACAATGACCCTGGTGTTACCTGCACAGACTTGTCTCATGTTTGCATTTGAATTAGCAAGAGAATGCCATGTACAGCCATTTTGAAGAGTTGGGAGGATAAAAAAGGGCAAACCTCTATCTCCACAACAGCCTGAGTGGTTATACAATGGAATCAGATTCTGGATTTGTGAAGTATTATATCAGGCAGATCCAGCAACAAGGACCTTATAAAAGATTTAGTTACAAACAATAAGCTTCAAACTCTTGTAAGCCTAATGGTTTTGGCAATGGTTTCTAATGGTTTAGAGGAGGTACAGAGAGAAAAATCAGACATTTACACAAATGTTGAGATTACCATAGTAGAGAAAAATAGGTATTGTTTTTCAGGTTTAAAGTTCCTGAAAAACTCCTTTTTCTCAGGAGATTTAAACTGTAAATTCAAAGAGGCAGAGTCAATGACTAGTTACTCAAGAGCCAGATTATAATGATTATTGGCTGGGTAATCTACGCAGAAAGCCACAGCACAAAAATACATAGATTCTTCATGTGTGTTTCAATTTCAACCAGATTGATGAATTTTGAATTACCACAATAACACAGAGAGGAATGGTAAGTAATTTGTTAGCCACAGCCACATGAATGCTGGCCCTATCTTTCATCAGTACATACTATGATACTTAAGGGACTTACTCTGTACACATAAGAGAAAAACCTAATTGTCCAACATTCTGATACAGTCTCAGCACTAGCAGCTTCCAGAGCCTGTATTTTGAGACATGATATCAAATCACACAATTTTCTATATCCCATGGGCTGGAAGATACAATATTTGGAGGCACCCAGGGGTAAAGATATTTGCCAGCTGCCTCATTGCCACTAGCAAAATCCCAACAAAATCATTCTTTAATTGAAGAAGTGGTGAGATTGAACAGCATGGAGCTGTTACATGCAAAGAAACAACTTACTCCCAGCTGAATTCCCTCCTGGGGCTTTGCAGCAGCAGCCCTCTATTCCTTTAAACACGGAGTCAGGTCACCACGCAGCACCCCCACTTGAGCTGTCAAACACTGTTATACTACAGACATGGGAAGAAGGAGTTGATGTGCAAGTGGCAGTGGATTATTAAACCTAATTTTACTGAATGGATTGCATCACTGCAGTTCCCAGAGAGATAAGGATTTCTTCCAAGTGTTAAGTGCAAAATTACATTTCAGAAATCATATTGAACAATAATCCCAGTGTAAACAAGACACTGACTTGTATTTTGACAATGACTGTGAGTTGCATTTCTGCTGTTGTTGAAGAGTAAGAAAATGATGCCCTTAATTGTACCACATTGCTATGATATTTGGACTGTTACATTTCAGGACACCATTAAATGGTAAAAGTTGTTACTATGCTTTTAGTTGCAAACTCTTCAGCTGAGTCCCCGCACTTAGACTTGTACATTACAAAGACTTGTAGTCTTGTAGTAATATAACTTACCAAAAGACAAATTACAGGAAAGGCTGGGATTTCCGTTTTTTGTTCACTGCTGGGTTTCTTGAGAAACTGAAAATTAGTTATTTCTAGATGGGATAAGTAGCAGGTCTTAGGGTCAAATAACAGAAATGCAAGAGAAATCGTATCATTAAACAACTTAAGTTATGGTCTTTTGCTCTAGTGGCCAGAAAATGGCTAATAAAAACTGAGCCTTACATTTACGGTGGAAAATGAAAAAGCAAGAGGCACACAAGGAATAACAGACAAGAATCAGTAGACCAGCTGCAATATGATCATCCAATTACAAATATTCATGCAAGCTTTGGAAACATGTCAGCTCAATACAGTGGAAAAGCTTTGATTTTTGGAAGTAGGCAGTAAGTGGGAGGCAGTAAACATCACTGCATCTAACCTTAATTTTGTTATCTTAACTTCTATAAATACAAATACGCCACCTGTCAGTCAGAACTAACTGGGACCTATTTCATTGATAACCATAAATGTTCACTTATTTTGACAACTTAAGGTGATTATTTAAAAAATAATAATAAAAAAACCAAACAAAACAAAAACTGTTTTGTGAAACATCCTTTTTTAAGTTAGCTTTTACAAACATAGTAAACAGTGATGTTCAGATACCTCTTCCCAAATTAAAATTTACGCAAAAAAAAAAAATAGGAAAGGAAACAAAAAGGAAGGAGAGTTGCTCAGAAATCAGTAATTGCATATATATAGAATCATTGAAACATAGAATAAGGTGTTGGAAGGGACCTCTGCAAGTCTCCAGTACAAGTTGCTGCCAAAAGTAGAGCCAACTTAGATGAAGTTTTTTTCACACCCTTGTTCAGTTGAATTTTGAATACTTCCAATGGTGGGTGTTCTAGAGTTTTGCTTGGTACCTATTACAGCGTTTGACTACCCATGTGTGACGAGTGTTGAGATTTTTTTCCCCCTATATGGGCATTTCTCTTGTTGCAACTTCTGACTTTTACCTCTTGTTCAATTGCTCTGCACTTCTGAGCATGTGGCTCCAACCTATTTTTGTCATAGGTGTGTGAGGTAGCTGAGAAGCAGCAATATCTTTCCTCAGCACACACTTTTTCAGGCTGAAGAACCCTGACTCTTAACTGGCCATTGCATGTCTAGTGCTTCTGTCTCCAAACAATTATTTTGGCCCTCCACCAGACTTCCTTCAGTATACTAATATCTTTCTTTTACTGTGGGTAAAATTATATGTGTATTTGTTTATGTATATGTGCATTTGGAAACGAGTTAAATGTGATTAAGTGTTAATTTTACTTTCCGACACACATAAGCTACGCAAAATTCTGTTGGTGAACAACTGCACATTATTAAAGTGTGAGCAGATAATTAGAAGCAATCAGTTTAACATGTCTTAATGAATTATTATGTAGCAACAGGGCTACAGAACTTCCTCATCCACAGAAAACAAGTCACCATGAGTATTTGGTTGCCCATCTCCATAAAGAAACTTAGCTGTAGTTGGACAGAGAAAATAATTGCTTGCTCAGAAGATGCAAATATTTATGAAATAGATTTTATTTTCTATTTTATGAGATAGATTTTATACATGTGAAATTTCTAACTGTTGCCATGTACTACATACACATGACAATTTAGCATGACAGTATTTCGAGCTCATGTGTATCTTAGCCTGGTATTGTAACACTTAGGAATTTCACATGCCTCAATTACAAGGCAAACAGATGTACCTTAGTAAGCTTAGGGAATTCATTTGTTATTTTCTTGTCATATCCTTCAAAACAGAAAATGAAACAGAATAAGATTCTCAGACACCATTGCTGTGAAAGCAGTGTAAATGCTGGTGTAACATATGAGGCAGGTCAAACAATTATCAAGCCTGGTTTTATTCTGTCAGCTGTAGATTTATTAAGAAGTCAAGGGGCTATCTCTGGTATTAGTGCCTCAGTTTCTCATGTTTCTTACTGACTAAAATGATTTATGAGGTGAAGAATCAGAAAGATGTTGTGGCATTGAGAGCATCCAGCATATGTGGGCCTTCCCTGTCTTATCCTGTGAAATAAGTGAGGAGATGATATCTCCCTATTCATACACAATTTTACCTCTCTTGGCCACTAAAAGAACATTTCTTATTACTAAAAAGTAGATCCACTTTTTAACTTTTTGGTTTTAACAAAGGAGTAGACTCCTTTTATAAAGATTAGGAAACTTGAAAGGACATAAGCAAAGACAAAGTAGACTTTGATATCATTTACAGTAGTTAAAATCTGCCATCCATTAAGAACCCTGTTACTGTGCAGCATATTAAAGTACATGGCCAATATTTTAAACCACACATCATTCTATTTTCTTGGGAATCAACACTGCTTCAGGTAAGGTTCCACCCAATGAGATATTTAACTCAATTCTATGTCTCTCCTTCACAATACTTTTAAAAAACATATTTCAAAACTAGTTTGGTTTGTGACAGATCAGGATTTACAGGTGTTTGGGTCATGTTCATTTCAGAGCTGTACTAATCAGATTGGGATGTAATTTTTGACACATTTACCATACTAGGTGAAGTTTGTGAAGTGCTTTATTGACTAGTTAATAATCCATTCCCCTGATATTTGCTTTGTGCTTAAAAGATATTCTCACTTTCACAGCAAGCAAAAGCAAACACACCTGTTGGTTTAGATTTACAAACCAAAATATTTTCGTTCAGAAATTCTGACATATTTTGTTTTTAGCAAATGTAAATAATATTCTTATATAGGTTTTGTTCTGTGAAAAGTAGGTTCAACATTAATGGAAAATAGATCAATAAGATAATTATTCAATATTTTTAGTTTATTCAAATAACATTTTTTAAAACAATTTCTAAAATATTGAAGCATAACATTTTAATATCTGGAAATGGAATAAAAAACCCCACCCTGATATTTTTAAACAAGCACAGGAATGTTGTTTGGAAGAAATCTCCTGAGATTGCCTAGTCCACCCTCCAACTCAAAGCAGGACTATCACCAACACCTCTGTCTCAGCCTTTGGTTTTTCTAGCCCAGACCAAAAAACCTCCAAGAAAAGTGAAGCAACCAATTTCAGTGCTGAAGTACCTTCTGAGGGAAAAAGTCTTTCAAATTATGAACCTAAACCTCCCAAACTGCAGCTTGTAGACTGTGCCCCATCTAATAGCTTCTAGCACTGCTGAGAATAGTTTGTCTTAGTCTTTACATCTCCCCTTCCAGGTGCTAAAGATATCTAGAATTTAGCTTCCTTTTCATCACATTAAACCTAATATTCTCAGACTCTCCGTGTTGGCTATGGTTGAGGTCTTAAACACTGACTTGTTAACCCTGGTCTGAAGTCTCTTTAGTTTCCCCTCATCCATCCCATGACCTAGGAAGTCCAATACTGGACACAGTATTCCTTATGCAGCTCAGCATCTGGTGTGGCCCAGGACACCCTGACTGCTACAGGCTCCCAGGAGTGAGCCATCGAATGGTTCATATTCCATTATGTGTCCCCCATTACATTCAGCAGGACTGATAATTAAACTGCTAAAGTCCCAGCCTCTACAAGAAAAAAATGATAACATTCTTGGAAGTTAACCATCAAGAGTTTGGATTTTAAAGTAATTCTTGTATACATTTCAGTAAGTCATTTTACAGTGGTTTTTTTGTTCATTTGTCTTTTAAAGACCACTGAATACCTTAGTGGTGTAAGAAACTGCAGATAGTTTTCTCCATTTCTTTCTTACACTTGACCAAAAGCCATATGTCAATAGCTTTTATGCATAGCTAATCTAGCTGTGGTGACTACTGAGAGCAACACATTTTCTGTGGTCTGTGGCTGCCAGAAATTGACTTCTTACACCATCAGAAGTGAGAAAAGTCGTAACACCCAAATTGAGAAGAACTGCTGAATGGAACAGATTTTAGATATCAAAATAATTTTCTCCATTGCAGTCCTATGTAGCTGAACCTTGAATTTAAGCATTATTGGGTTTGTAACAGATAAGTTAGATGTTCTCACCAGTCAGTTGGAACTGGATCATGTGTGCTTAAGGAATGAAACCTGCCTTTTACAGATATTAATAATGAATTCTTAATTTATGCCACCTTTCTCTCACTAGAGAGAAATAGAAAAGAATTGCAACTGTGTTTGTTCCCAGTTTGTGCTCATTGTGTTTTAATGATCACATACATTTGAGAAACTTTCCTTAAGAATTTCTGCAGATGGTATTTACTGGGATATTTCATACATCAAATTCCAGTAAAACATTTCCTCAATTGGTCCAAGGTCTTTATTTTTTCAATTTCTTCAAAACCCCAGAATGCATAGTATTGAGGTGCAGAAACTATTACTTTCATCAAAACACAAATCATCCCAAATAAGTATCTGTAGAAGTCTCCATTCAGATACTTAACAGTGGCTTAAAAACCACATTGAATTAAAACAGAAAAGTAGTATAGTTAAACATTTTTCTTTTCAGTTTCGGCAAGAAACACAGAATGGGATTAATCTCAGTAAAGGACCTGAATTCAGTTTAGTATTATTACCTAAGTTTAGATGTCTAAATGGAAATGTTTATATAAGCATTGTATGTGTAAGGCCCTAAAATGATCTGCAGAGATCTAAATCAAAGCCTGGACTCTCCCATTCAGCTCATGCCAATAAGGATACCCGGGGCAGGATTCAGTTGCAAAAACACTGGTTTCTAATACTAGTTTAGTTGCTTAATGTATCTATTACTACCATTCAGGGCTGGCAGACATAGCACAAAACCTGTGGAAAATATGCATGCTTTGGGAGACAGAGCTGCAAACAAAACTTCTGTGGAGCATGCAGGGCACAAAAAAGCTTAGATATGTGTTTAAACAGTAGTATTGATCCCTTCCTTATGGGTCCCTTCCAACTTGAGATACTCTATGATTCTGTGATCCTCAGCTGGTCAATTAGATTCTATTGGCTTCACCGACTATGGGTGTAAGTAAAAGTCATCATACATTTAATGCTGTTTGAAATTACATCCATCAAGTCCCCAGAAAGCTGTAGAAATCCTATAGTTCCTGTTTATATTTGCCACCTGCATGTCTAGTACCTGAGAATGTCTCAAATGACAATGCTCAACTCTGTGGAGGAACTCAGTCAAGTCTAAGATCTTTCTTTTTCTAGAGAAACCTCTACTCTTAGGACTTTAAGATTTTTTTTTTAAATTTTAATTTGCAAATTTTATTTCTTTGTTTTTAATCTCTGCTTTAATCCATCTTCCAACATCAGGATGTGCATTAAATACCATAGTGATGAGAGAATAGCTATTTATGGTAGACAACACATTATCTATGTGAAGTGACTTGCTACATGAAGACATTAATTAGCATGAAAAATTAGTGAAGAACAATTTAAAAATCATACTAATACTTTTAATTACCCAGATACTCCTCACTGCAGATAGTACACTTAAAAGAACCAAATTAAAATATGTGATTTTTAATTAGCAAATTAAGTCAAATTCTTAAAAGTTTAATGGCTTCATTTTTCTCACATTTTGCTTTGTGAGAATCAAAAAGAGGCAGAGTTTAGAAATAAGCCAGTTTATGTATAACATTTCCAACAGAGCCATTGAATTTTCTTCTGATACTACTTTTTATATTTTGCTAATTGCTTTGGAAAAAGCTTTGTGTTCAAGTTAAGCAATCAATGAGATCCTCTTTTAATCTGAAGATAACAGGAGTTTCCTTCCTCCTGCAAATGAGTTTAAAACAGTGAAGTTGTAAAGGACAGGATGGCAGTTTTTAATACTTTTGAGTACTGTCACTTTGTTAGTTTGGTGCCTGTCAGTTCTGTGCTCCATTCTTTAGGATTAAATGGGAAAGTGAGGCATAGTTCTGTGATTGCAGCCAAAACTTAAAATGACAACTATGGAAGCCTATTGTGTTTCTTGTGCAATAACTATCATACAGCAATTGTATGTAACTACCCTTTGTTAGCTTATACCACCACATATAGAGACAAGAAATCCAAATCTGCTTACACTAGGGTAAAACAAGGTGAAAACCAATGTTCCACTACCAAAAGCCTGTGTCATGTGGAGCTTGCTTATGAAAATGACATACAGGTTGGGCTTATAAGCATTCAGTGTTATTTGACAATACTTGCTGGATCAGATGAACTGTGCGACCAGAGATTCCAGGCTTTCATGATAGAAGCATTGGAAAGATCTGAGTCTAATGTTTTAACATTGGTTCTAGCCACAGACTCCAGCCTTGCAAGTTACAGTTAGCAGAGACAAGTAAATAACTGTTATAATACTAGCCTTCTAGATTGATTTTTCATTAGAAGCTGTTTGAAAATATTTTTGTATTTTAGTGTAAGCAGTCAACTCCATAGTCCAAAGCTCTTAAAAAAAAAAAAAGTTAATTTTGATTGTACTATTGCATATACCCAAAGTGCACATACATCTCAACCACCCTACGTAATCTTGTTTTTCTTATTCTAAATTGAACGTAGAACTAAAAAACATTCCAGAAAGCTGATAGGGAATATACAGTGGCTTCTCAATAAGACAAGATTAAACCTGGAAGAATTTTTCAGCCTGGAGCAAACACAACTAGGGAACATGTTACAGATTTTTTAAAATTAAGTGTCATGGAGATGGAAAATGGATGATGACAGTTTACTGTACTTCTTAGATAATTAACTCAAAAATGTTAGATAAAAATCTAACAAAAGAAGCAAATATAACAAACTGCATAAAGGAGTTGTGGATCTCATTGCCACAGGGTAGCAAAAAATACTTATATCCAGAAAGAGATTGTGCACATTTATGAAAAAAAAAAAATAAAAATCTATCAGTGGCTATGAAACAGATATTAACAGGCAATTTTTAGTTTAGAATATCCTTGAAAGGCTTACACATGGGGGTAGGCACTACTGTTTGGCAGCTATGAGCTTGGTCTATTTTTGTACGCTTTATTAAACAGTTCTCATAGCAAGGTGATTTTGTAACCAAAACTGTGCCTACACTAGTCAAGGAACTGTTCTGTAACTGTTGCCAGAGCAAATAGGTCTCTTCTGTCATGTGGAAATACATAAGTCTGTTAAGGAACTCTGATAATTTCACTGGTTGAAAAATTTATCATAGCCTGTTATCAATGAAGTATTTCACCATTAGATCCCATCAGCAGAGCTTATTCCCTACAAGACCCTACCACTATGCATAACCAGAGCAAGTTCGTTATACACAGCACATTATAATTTTATATAATTTAAGACAAATAAAGAATATAAAATATCTTATTTTTAATAGGTAAATATCTTAATGTTTAAACAGAAGCATATACAAACCAATATAAATTTAACAGTATCATAGCATATAGTATAAAATCTGCTATAACCTTTTTTTTTGGGGGGTGCACAAGAGGTCTTGATCCTTCATCAAGGAATTTTGTGTGCAAAAAAAAAAAAAAGAGACGCTTTGCAAGACTTAAAAAACCCTCTTCTCTGTATGTAATGACCATCTCTAACCAGCCCAGTGACTCTAGGCCTAGCTTTATAGACAGTAACAGTAATTTCACACCCTTCTAACTAACTTTAGTCAAAGTTGCTGAACATAGTAATAAATAGGATAAAATAAGCTATAGATGCCACATCATGTTGCACTGCAATGACCAACTGGTGTGGCAAGATCTTGGTAGCAGGAGGGCTGCAGAGTTGATCTCTGTGAGAAGAGTTTGAGTGCTCTCGCCTGGCCAGTTCCAAAAAGGAAACAAAGATGAGACCATCAGTTATGCTGGTGGCATCTCTGAGATAACGTAAGAGAGTAAAATATGCTGAGCAGCCACTGTGACAGAGAGGAGTAAGAAAAACATGAAAGAAGTAGCTCTGCAGATACCAAGGTTAGTGTGGAAGGAAGAGGAGTAGGTGCTCCAGGTGTTGGAGCACAGTTTCCCCTGAAGCCAGTGGAGCAGATATCCACCTGCAGGAGCTGCGGTCCATGGAAAAGAAACCATGCAGGAGCATCAAAAGTTTGTTGTTTTTTTTCTTTTTATCCTTGTTTTCTTCTTTGTTTTATTCCTCTAATAGCACCCAAGCTGTCCCTAAAGTTAGAAAAATGCTCGAAGAGTACTGTTATCTTGTTTTGTAGGCTCAGAATCATTTGCCAGCATCTTACTGTATTTTATACAACTAAACTGGCCTTTCAGGAATTAAAGATCCTTTTTTTTTAAATGCCTATATATTCCTTTCACCACATGGTGATGATTTTTCACACAGCAGAATCTTTCATTTCTTGTCCTTTATATCACACTCTACTGGAGCTATATAGTTAATGTATGAGTCAGGATTTTTTACTGACTTCAGTAGAAGATGAATATACTTTTCCTATTATTCCACACAGAAAGAGACAATAAAGAATAAGTCAGTGATAATAATAATGGCAAAGTTCTGAAAAATTAACATTGAAAAGTCCCTACTTAGGCATTACTTTAAAAGTTATTTTTATGCATTGCTATCATGCTATTCTTTTTATATCATTCTGACAGTGAGCAAAATGTTATTTCTAACATAAAAAAAAAATTGAATGCCAAAGTGTCCCAACCCACTCACTGAGTGCGTGGGGAGACGATCTTTTACAATCCTATACACCGTTCACAAGAAAAAACACTGGTTCCCCATAGGTTGAAGAATAAAACAACAACTAATTCTATTGTAAGCTTCCCTAAAACTGTGTCAGGATGAACAAAAGTCTTCTCAGGTTTTTATTCTTATAAAAGATCAAAAGGAGAAAGAAAAAAAAAAAAAAAAGAGGAATAGGCTCACCACTCTGTGGCTCCAGTAGCACCTTCTCAGGCCTTTCAGTCAACAACTCCACCAGGTCCTAAGGTGGCCGGCTGCCTTTTTATAGTCAGGCTTTCTTGGAACCCTCCCACAGGTGGGACTCATCCGCGGGGCGATCAGCTAAACTCCCAGACCCAGTTCATGGTGTGTTCTGAAAGGTGCTGTAATGTCTGTGCCGCTGTCTCTGGGCAGTTTATGTTCTCGGCCTCAGGGCAAACACAGGAAAACATTCCCCACCTTGGTGGAGCAGGATCCCTGCTCTGCCACCCGGCCGTTTGCCGGAGAGATAGTGAGCTGACAGTTCCTTCAATCTTTTGAGCTGTCTTAAGGCAAACACAAAAAGGGTCTCTTGGCCATCACATTCCCAAAAGAACTTTTTTTCCATATTCAAGAGCATTTTGCTAAGACAGGCATACAAAAGTGATGAAAATGTGTATCAATATCTTTTTGTGTTTGCATGAGTGTAACAGGTGTGTGATGCAAAAATTATAATATTTGCATTTAAATAGGTACTAAGGGAGATGGAATTTTCTATGTGTAACATTCATAAAACAATATCAGCAAGGGCCGACATTTTCTCTGTACTTATTCTTAAAGAACAATCACTACCTGATATTAAGTTGAATGTGAATTGCTGTGATTTTTCTACAGCTCCATTTTTTTGCATTATTTTGCAATACTTAAGATTGATATTAG
This sequence comes from Nestor notabilis, assembly GCF_000696875.1. NCBI lineage: Eukaryota > Metazoa > Chordata > Aves > Psittaciformes > Psittacidae > Nestor > Nestor notabilis. The sequence continues at coordinate 2,122 of NW_009915212.1, read as the reverse complement.
TGATGGTAGGACCTGTACTTATATTTTTTATGTGAGAGCCATACAAAGAGCATTGTTGACTATTCATAAACATCAATGAGTCCTTCTAGATTTTTCTACTTATGTCTTTGGAATATGCCTTTTTCTTTTTTAATTTGAATTGTAGTAGCAAAGTACCTTGTTCTTACTACTTAGAAACACATTCAGATATATAGCTAATTGGTATCTATTATGAGCTCTTACCTAAGTTAAGTAGGTTATTATGAAATTACCTGTGGTCCCACTGCACTATAATACCATTTACAGACTTGATGATTTCTCAAGACACAGCAATCTCATCCAGAAATGATGGAGGAGGCTTATGGTATAATTTCCTATTAGTAATAAAAATTATTGATGTTTATTGTATCATAGCATGACACAGGTAATAAATACATTCAGTCCAAGATACCTTTTTGGCATGAAAATGTTACCTCATGAAAGAATAAATCTAATATTTGTTTCAAATGCAAATGTTAAGATGATAATCCACATTTTACTTCATAAACTATGTTAAACATTTTTTCACAGAATGTAATTTTTAAAATATGCGTATATGGGGGCATAAAAGCTCTGCTGTGTTTGAGCAATCCAACAGATGAAAAATGAGTTTGCTAATCCCAGCTGCCCCTTATTATAAGAGTAATATAAAGCAGTGATTTACAGAATAAGGATACCTCAGGATCTCTCTGAATACTATATGGAGATTATGTAGAAGGAATAAAAATATCCTATTATATACTTACTGTTTTCAGCCTGAGGCACTCAAACACAGTATTAAAATGACATGCCTTATATAGAACATTTCTGATTGAAACATTGCAAATATTTAAAAGCGCAACACTAAGTTGTTTGGATCTGTAAACACAGAATAACATCATTTTCAATTGAAATTGAAAGACACCAAGAGTCTGGATAAACAGTAGACTAGAGTGAAAATTTTGTATGGGGTTATTTTCAAATGTAAGGATGCACAGGTAGCCAGGACCTTGCTTTTCCTTTTCATTTAAAAAAAAAAAAAAAAAAAAACATTAAAACCCCCTTTATTCAGCAAAGTATTTTGGTGTTAAAAATCAAATTGCAAATCAAAATGTAATTGCAAAAATTGCCTTTCATGGCAAAAATGTTGAAGTTACCATTGTAATGTGTAGCCAAAAGAGTTTTGGAAGAAGTCAAAGGAATCTGCACCTGCAAACATGAGCTCTTCTGCAGTCACAGGTCTGCCCCAGGTTGTTAGGGGGATGTTGTATTTCTATAAATGTTTCTTACAAAGACAAAAGTATGATGGGATCATCCTGATGTCAGACACTGGGGAAAACCAGATTGTGGTGAGAAACACCATGTTACACAAACTTTGTGGGGTTTTTTTGTGCCACTTTCCTCCCAGTTCTCATGCAATAAAGCTCTTGATCTGCAGAAGTGTGAGAGATCAAGGTGACTTTCAAGCAAGGACTACATGCTCAAGCATGTAGTTTCCATTTGTTTGTTGATGCTGCACAGATCAACTCTGAACTATTTCTGAGTCAACTAAAGTTGTTTTAATCTGTTGATACTCACTACTGCCTAGTACAATTAGAATTAATTCACTTTGGAAGCATTCTAAAAAGCAATCAAACAAGCCAACAGAGAAATGTCTATCCAGATATCTCTGCCTATGTCAGTGAATATCAATGTTTCAGATTTTTTTGTAACAATTGCAGCTGCCACAGAAAGGCATGATTCACAAGAGGACCAAAATTCCTAAGTTTTTCATGATATTCTCATGATATTTTTGGTTTGGAGTTAGAATCATAGAATGGTTAGGGTTGGAAAGGACCTTAAGATCATCTAGTTCCAACCCCCCTGCCAGGAGCAGGGACACCACACAATAAACTATGTCGCCCAAGGCTCTGTCCAACCTGGCCTTCACCGCCCCAGATGGAGCATTCACAACTTCCTTGGGCAACCCATTCCAGTGCCTCACCACCCTCACTGTAAAGAACTTCTTCCTTGGACCTAATCTAAACTTCCCCTGTTTAAGTTTGAATCCATTACCCCTTGTCCTACCACTACAGTTCTTAACGAAGAGTCCCATCCCCAGCATCCTGATAGGCCCCCTTCAGAT
>NW_009915211.1:0-37629 GCF_000696875.1 Nestor notabilis | reverse complement strand
CAGCGCGGCTGTAGGGGGCCAGAGCCGTTCAGCGAGGCGGGGAGAAACCTGGTCCTCGCATATAGGGTACAGAGAGTATCTGGTACGTCTGAGGGCACCTGAAACACCCTGAGCTCCCGTGAGGAGCGGGCTTAAGTGTCTCTTAATAACACACTTCAGAAACCCAGATGTTACGGAATTGGATCGTTTAATATGAATGAGATGAACCTTGTTATCTTTTCTTGAGGGCTGGCAGGAAGGCAGATTCTTTTTTTTTTTTTTAGTTGTTTAGCAGTGCTTCTGATTCTCCATAAAGCAGTGGCTGCAAGAAATAACTGTGCTTCTTGACTCTTAGGTGCTGTAATTTTGTGTCCTTTCAATGCCCAACAATTCTTAGAGAAAACAAGGTTCCTAACAGCAGTACCAGGCAGTTAGTGATCTCGCACTACTGCAAGTATGGCCATCTGCCCAGGTAACATTTAAACCAGCTCTGTGTGCTTGCAGGTGTCTGCATGAGATGAAGGGCAGATGTGAACCAAGCCTGGTGACTTCCTTCTTCTCACAAGCAGGTGATGCAGAGACCTGTGCTGCAGCTTAGGTTGCAATGGTCCCAGAAGCCAAGCCTCTGCTCTTACATCCTTTCTGTCCAGCTTTCCTAACCACCAAGTGAAGTGCAGCTGACTGTGAACAAAGTTGTGTGTTTGCAAACAGCAAAGACAGTGCTTGCTGGAAGAATGTGATTTGCTTAATTGCATTCTGCTGCACCAGGACAGAATATCCTTCATCCTTGTCTTGGTTGATGGCTCAGTATCTCATTGCTGGCATGGCACTATTCTCCTATATATGTGCCCTGTTTTTGTTTCAAGGTTTGCTCCAGCATCGAAGGTCCTGCTTCTAGGAATGCTTTCACCTGAGAGTAGTTTCATTATACTAAATGAGTGTAACCTGAAACACATATGCCAGCATTTTGGAGTCGGTATAATGAAGATTAACAGTGCACCTGGCACAGCCACCAAATGCAATGGAATGTTACTGTGGCTAAACTGGCATTTAACTTGTTAGCACCATTCATCTGACAAAATACAACTCTGATCTTAAGACGGGATGGGATCTCTTCAATATTGGATAGAAGTGCAAAGATAAAAATCACTAACTGCTTTAGAGGTTCCTGTTTCTGAGCAAGGTTGTGTTTATTACTGAACTCTGGTCTTAACGTCAGCTTTTTCTGTCATTGTGAAAGAGAATAAAAACTGTGGAGAGTACCTTCATTTATTTTCCTTTAGCAGGGACCAGCATAAGTCTCCACAGCTGTGAGTTTGGGAGGGTTTTTTAGAGCCACATATATATTTATGAATGACATTTGATTTTCAGACATAAACAATTGATTTCTCAGACTCTCAACAGAACTTTAACTGTAGATCATACTTGTATTTCATTCTTGTTCTTACCACAAAAATGAGTGTAATTGCCCTCTGAAGGTTGTCCTTTTTTTCTTTATAGAAATATTGAATTCCTTCTGTGCAGATACACTATGTATCAGTCTTCACAGGTTCCTGTGGAAGCTAATGGTTTCTTCATGCTTCAATTTATAGCCAGCTGTTCAAGATACACTGGCATTTCTGACAGTGGTCCTATTCTGTGGACCTTCTTTGGCGATTTTTCTAGAAAAGTATAGGGATTTGGCTGACAAACTCTATGTATTTCTGGCTTAATATTGATTTTCTGGGAAATCAGGTTATCCACATTCGATAATGCACAGAGAGATCCTGACTCATAATTAAAACCTTAATAGGATGCAGTGGGTACTCTGTCAACTTGATGCCTGCCTTCTGAACATGCAGTTGTGATAGTGTACTGGTTTGATTAAGTTTCTACAAACCAAGGAGATGTTAATCAGTTTCAAAAAGCATGAAGCAATTCAGCTGAAATTTGTTTATGGATTTTGGTGGTAGGATAGTGCTGGCATACAAATTTGGCATAAAAATTTAAACAGTGAAAAGTTGAGGCCTATCTGAAATGTAAGATGAAATGTAAGATGTTAAAGTAAACCAGGGTGTAAACACTTAGAAGCATAATCTGATCTTTAAATGTTCCTAAATGTACAAAAACCTGACAAAAGGAAATAAAGGCTGTAACTGTGACAGGAAGAAGTTAACCTTTGATCCAACTACTTATGCAGTATACAAGTGCTGTCAGTCGTAACAATGGCCTTGAAGCTTCCTATCTCATCAATAGATGAGACAATTAACAAAATTTATGGAATTTAACACAGAAACCTGCTTGGGAGTCTCCTAATGAACAATATGCCAGCTAGTTTTTGAGAGTGAAGTTGAAAGAGTAAAGAATTCCTGACGTTCAAGTGTTTTAACAAGATGACTTCTGATTGACAATGGCAGTATCTATGGCCTGCCTCCTTATGATACACATAGCAAAGATGAAGCTGATATGGATATGGGATGCCTCAGACTGTCACTGGGCACCACTGAAAAGAATCTGGTACCATCCTCCTGGCACTCACCTTTGAGATATTGATGTGCACTAAAGAGAGTCTCTCTCAGTCTTCTCTAGGCTAAACAGGCCCAGCTCCTGCAATCTCTCCTCCTAAGAGAGATGCTCCAGACCCCTGATCATCCCTGTGGCTACTGGACCCTCTCCAGTAGCTCCTTGTCTTTCTCATACTGAGGAGCCCAGAACTGGACACAGCACTCCAGATGTGGCCTCACCAGGGCTGAATAGAGGGGGAGGATCATCTCGACCTGCTGGCCACACTCCTCCCTATGCACCCCAGGATACTCTTGGGCCTCCTGGCCACAAGGGCACACTGTTATCTCTTGTTCTCATTTGAGGTAGGCCTTTGCTTTTGTTCTTAGGAAGGAATGAGCTTCAGTTGTTCTAGGGGGAAAAAAAGCATAGGCAGATTTAGTCTGGACCATAGATTAAAAGACAATCTCATTATTGCATCCTGTCTTACTGGTATTGTGGACTGGACTCCCATCTTCTGTAGGTCATCTCTTTAGCTTACCTTGATATATTGATGACAACTAACACCACTATGGAACCTGCAGCAGCAGCCACTTCAAGGCTGGTGATAATGCCCTGAAGAATCTTAGGGTATGGATGGTTAATGCAAGCTTTCTTCACTGCCTCTACTAAGTATAGCTATTTGTACTTAGTATTCACTTAGAGAGGAGATTTAGATGGAAAAAATAATGAAAATACTGAATATATATTCAGTAAATATTGAATTACTTACATTTGAGATGAAAACCTAAGTAACAAGTTTATTTTAACTGGAGAAGTGCATGAGTTTATTAGGACTAAAAGCAACTGTTGTTTTTTTTTTTTTAATCCAGCTAAAATAATTGATATAAATAGGCTGTAATAAGCTATACTAGATACACCAGAAATGGAAATTAAAGGCAGAATGTTACAGAGACAGAAAGCAGGAGATATGAAGATAACTAATTCAATATATTAAATGCAAGAAGGCTACACATTGCTTTCTTTGGTGTATTGATTCTTATACTTGATCTTGCATTGATTGAATGCAAACACTTTAACAAAGAAACAGTATTTTACAGTTGAAGGCATATCCTCAAATAGACAGATTCTGCACAAAAGCAGGATTGCATGTAAACTGGACTTAAAACCAGAAAGTTCTAAAAAAGAACAAAGTCCCTGGTACATATTTTGACTTTATCTACAGTGGCTAAATATCTCAGTGTTTTCTATAAGTGTGCAAAATGGTGCATGCAATACCACATCAGCTATCAGATTAAGAGCAGCAGGAAAGTGCCACTTCATTGCATATACCTAGTCATGGTTATTTTGTACAGGGCATGTACCAACACATAGAAAAATCTTTGTCAAAAGTCAGTGTTATACTTTGAGGAGGGAGGCAGAGTAAAAAAGGGTCACTTCAGATGGCTTATTGGGACACTTGTTCAGAAGAGAGGTGACCATTGTGAAACAGATTATTCAGCTTGATACCTCTTAAGCTGAGGGAAATCATCACAGTGGCTTCCAATAACTTTGCTTAACTCCAGTGGATTTTCTAGTGCTGTCAAGGACTCTTTAACAGTATGCCAAGACAGAGTTAATTTTAGGTACAATGATATATTTGCCTGTCTAAAATCCAGTAGACCTGCACGATCAAATAGATAAATTGTTCTAAGTGGAAATTACACTGTGGAGATCAATACCATCAAGATATCGGGAGGATTTTCAAATGAAAAACTCTCAACTCTGTTGTGCTTTGCACTTAGCACCTTCCTTCTCAGGAACTCAAAGCTCTTAGTATGCTAATACTAGCAAATTTAGCCTCACAACATCCAGTGAGGTAGGTAAGTTTACCCCCATTTCACAGATGGGAAAACCAAGGCAGAATTCTGAAGTGACTTGCCCAAGGTCCTGCAACTTGTCAGTGGCAAAATCAGGAATGTATTTTCAGAAGTCCAGATCCCAGACCTCTGTCCAATTGAAGTCCCTCCCTACTACCACAAAGCAAGCCATACATGCAACATTTTTTTTCCTCCTACTGCTGCCGTAGTCCTGGTAACACAGAGGAAGTGAATGATTTTTCCTGATTGAATTCCCACTTTCTTTGGCAAAAAAGCACCTGATTCTGTCAAAGTGCTGTATTATGCTCTTTGCAGAGGCATTTCTTCCGAGGCACAATAGAAAAAAGATGGTTTCCCCATGGCAGGGAGACTGTACAGGTCCAAAGAGAGTTTTATTTCTTGCAGAAGACCTGCTGCTTGGCATTCTTCACACGTTGTTCCTCCTTCAGGTTCTTCTGCCGTGCATGTTTGCTGGAGATGAGTTCCACATGTTCTGAGGGGAACCAGCCTCTCTCCCGGTCTGAGAGTTTTACTCCTTCTATCCATCCTACAGTGAGGAGCAAAGTACAGCATGAGGCAAAAGAGTCAAACATTTTTTTCATTCTTCCCAAAAAGTACCCTCCAGCAAGGCCCTAAGATCAAAGAAAGAGATCCCCTTTCACCTTCCAAATAAAGTGCCTTAATGAAGATGGAGAGTCTCTTCATCTTCTCAACCCAACCGACAGGAAGGCTTCTTCTGAAGCCTGATTGTGTTGTTAAAGGTTTACGCTTCTAGAGTAACTTCTGACCCATAATTTAAGATAGTCATTGTTTGTTCTGCTCACCATCATTGCTGTACTGCATAACCATGATGATATCTGCTTTCTCTAAAGCCAGCTCATCATTTTCCCGAGCCTTGTAAGTCTTTATGCATTGAACCTGTGGTGCATCTAAAGGAGAGGAAAGATCGTATTGGTACACTGGAATGCAACAGTAAACATGTGCATCAGCCCCAGAGCAGGTAGGGGATAAGGGACTGCCCAAACACTAAAGAGCAGAGACCTGGAAGGGAGGTTACAGGTCTTCTACCTAGTATGAGGAGGAAAACCAGGTAAAATAACTGGCAGAACCTGGCACGGAGGGGAAGCACACGAGTATCTTCTTTATTTGTAAAAAGGCAAATATTCTGCCCGGGAATCATTCTGGGATTTTCCACCTCGCAGTGACTCTAGCCCACCCCCATTCCTGTAGCAGCAGAGCAGTCTCACCAGGGCATTCCAGGAGGTCCAGTTCTCCTCGTGGAGGAGCCAAAGCAGAGATCCACCTCAGCTTCTCACTGCTGGAAAACATCACCAGAAGGGTGTCAGGATTCAGTATGATGGATAACAATCTGATGACTGGAATGGGGGGGTGTGTCTCTACAGGTTTGCTCACAGGAAGGGTCAGGGAGGGGGTACTTAGGGGAAGCAGAGAAAGTGGAACTGAAGAAGGGGGAATGGGAAAAGGCAAAACCATTTTTGGAGGCTGGTGTTATGACATAAGATGGTAGTACTACATGAACAGCTATGATAAGAGAGGAACAAGGTGTTCATTAGGGACTTGTAATGGCAAGAGGCTGTTTTTTCAATTCCTCTGGTCAGCAGCTGGATTTCATATTTCAGCACTGGGGTAGCTGAGGGACAACCACTAGGCTCCTAGGAGGTGTGTGGCTATGGTAACGGGATATACTGAGGGTAACCTTGAGCTCTTACTGTGTCTCTGTACTTTTTCCCTGGTAATTCTGAAGTAGAAAGAGACGGAAAACATTTTTGTTTGTTCCATGCAGTTTCATCTCACACTTCTCCCCACGCACATCTGAGAAAGCGGCATGATCAAACACAACAAAACGTCCACCCCTGCAGGTAAAGAAGAGAAAAAAAAGAGGAGGTTTTAAGGTGATGAGGGTTACAACGTGAGTTTGTGTTGTTTTCTGATGTTAGGAAAGCAAAAGCTTTTAATGAATCTTCATCTTCTCAGGCCTTAAGCTTTGTTCTTGCTAGAAGTCTCAGAAGGCCAGAGAAGAAATAGGAAACTTAATGAAAAGGGTAGAAATACTAAGCTCTGTCCTGTCAGATTTTTTTATTTTATAGCTTACACAAAACCCAACATAACCAACCAACAACTCTTTTAGTTTCTTGACAAACCAGTGATTTTCACATTCACTAATCTTCACACTGTCCTTTAGGAAGCAATTTTTTACCAAGTAAAACTAGAATATATGTTTATGATTAAAGTGTTCCACATTATATTCTGCCTTTCCATCCCTATAAGTGTTGCACTTGCACTAGGGACCAGAAGATATCTTATTAGTATACTGTAATTAAGACGGGACTATCAATTTCCACATACTTGTGCGATACTCACATAATGTAGGGTTAGGACTGGCAGGCAGAGGGAAAGGACTCTCACCAAAGCACAGAGCCAGAAAGAGACAGGTATTTTAGAAGGGGCAGGAAGAATTGTGTTGAAGCACTCACTCCTTGGGCCGAGACAGGAGCAGACAGTCATTGAAGAGGTGTAGGTAGATGGGACGGGTGGTGACTTTCCATTTTGGACTCAGGGTGTTGAAATCCAGTGCTGTCAACTCACCACACTTCACAAGCCGCCTGGACTGTGAGATGAGTGGGAATATCTACAAGGCAGCAACAAACATTTATGTCAAGCGTGTACAAGAAAGTCCATATCCATGAGGTTCAGATGTGCATTTTTGCCTTTCTCTACAGGAAGTGTGCTTTCACCTCTCCAGCTGGACAGGTGTAAGTCATGGTAGGCACCTTCAGCTGAAGGCTGACATGAACAATTGGGCAAGAGAAGCCCTGATGGAGAGCTGACCTGTGTATGATATTCTGGTTCAACAGTTCTGTGTGTATTGGAGAGGAGAACAAAAAGTCAGTGCAAGTGACTTCGTGAGGAAAGAGAAAAATGCATCAGTCTTGAGCAAGGCCCAGGGAATGGATGAGCTCACCTTGCACTCAAATTCAATCTTCTGGCTGAGGTAGATCAGCTCTTCAGTGCTCTTCATGCGCTGGACATTTTCATTGCAATCCTTGATGAGCTGCAGAGGAAAACAAATCAGTGACATGAGGACTGCCTGGTGGGATCAGTGCTATTCCCAGAAGCCCCTCAAGAGTTAATGTAAGTGACAATTCCTTAGGCATCCTCCTGCAAAAAAAGTATTTTTCCAGGCAAGCATACTGAACTTTTTCATACCTTCTTTCTTAAGGAAGGTATTCTTTAGATGAAGTTTCTGTGATAAGTTTTAACAGGGATACTGGGGGAAATACTAGAGACATCTCTCTCAGGTGACAAAGGTTGAATTGCTGGTCATTTGGAAGCAGTTCTTATTAGATGCTCCACTGTAAAAAGAGTGATAAACATCAGCCCTGATTTTCCATAACCCAGAGCTTGTTGCCAGTACCTGTGAGGACAGGACACAATGGAACAGAGGTACTTCAGCCTGTAAGCTGCCTACATAGCCATCCTGAGGCGTTACAGGGCAGCTATGTAACAGCATCACAGATATAACACTGGCTTGAACACAACTGGAGTCCAAGGATTTCAAGCACAGGATATCTTGCCCACCCATCTCAGACTGCAGTGTATGCTGAGATTAGTGGGACAATCACTTCTTTCATCTGGTTAGGTATCCTGTGCTTAATGCACCCCAGGATACCGTTGGCCCCTTTGGCTGCCAGGGCACACTATGACTCATACTGAAGGTACCATCAACCAATACCCCCAGATCCCTTTCTGCTGGGCTGCAGAATGGTTGACTGCCTTACCTTTTCAAGTGCATCATATGCCTGTGTTGCTTGCACTTCCTCCTCAGATCCAGGCCGAGTTCTCTTCAGGATATTCTGTGTGAGGAAAGAGGTTTCTCATAATGTAATCAGGGAAAGCTGGACATACGTATCTGGGAGGAGCAGGAGAAACATGCCAGCCTCAAGGAAAATTAAAGTAGTGGTAGGTGATAAGATACGGAGGGAGGAAGACCAGAAATTTGAGATGTAGAATGTCACTGATGAGCTGCACTGAACACAGCATTCCTAAAAATCTAAATCATATTTACTATCAAGTTACGTAGCACAGGAAGCAACCACTAATCCAAGCACTAACGGCCTTATGAACAGAATTGTTCTTTGTCTGATACTCCTTTTTCCTGTTAAATTAGGGCTCAAATAATCAAAAAGAAGAATTTCGGAGAAAGAGATTAAAATTAATAAATTAGGGATTTGCAGGTTCCCTATCTGGAAGGCTCCTATCAGTCAACACTGCAGGCAAAGAGTAGAGACAGGCTGCCTTCCGGAGAGCAGCCAAGGAACCCTTGCTTTGTTTTCCTAGCAGGAAGCAAAAAAAAACCTCAATACAATGTAAATCAAGCGTTCTGAATAGACTCCATAAATTATTTATTGGAGTACAATTGAATAGTGCAACAAAAGCCTAACCATTATACAAACTGCATTGTCTCACACACCACGATTCAACTCATAGTGCTTGTCTAATGCACAGCAGGCATAAATATGATGACAAACAGGTTTGTTTTTGCAAAGGCATGTTCACAATATACACAACAGAGTGGCTTTAGAGTATCTTGCCAAACTTGTCACATGAAGTGCTGTATGCAGTCCTTACACCCTGTGCTTGGAGCTAGCTCATATTTATGACTTTCAAACTTGAAGAAGGGTCATCTTGAGAGAAACTGTAGGAAAGCAGAGAATCGACACATTTACCTGTAGGAGGAGTTTGAGTCGAGTGATGCGCTGGAAAGGGAGGATGAGGAAGGATTTCAGTGAGAGGCGCTGGCATACTGGATCACTTTCCAGTCTCTCCAGGACTTGCTGGAACCCTGCGTTTCCATTTCTGTGGGAGTGGTAAAGAAAGAAGTCATCCAGGCATCAGAGCAAATAAATAAGTCTTCCTACTATCAGATTTCAGTGAGTGCTGGAGTAGTCCCAAGTCATGTTTTGTCCCTGGGGCAAGAGATGTCAAGAAAATGCATCACTGCTGATGAAGAGCAAGTATGAGTTTCTAACAGCTGTAGGACAGTAGTATGACTGCTACTATATCTTTCCTCTTTCTGCCATAGCCCTCTGGAATAAGAACCATAAGTAACATCTATATTTCAACTCCCCTGTATCAGTACGGCACCATTCACAGACAGTGGTGGTTTGTATTCTTTCCTTACGCTGAGTGGTCCAGCTCCAGGGGCTGCGTTCAGGGTCTGGAACCAGCTGCTTCCCCTCTCTTGCTACTCCTGAGAGGAGCTGCCTTTCCCCCTAACGTCTCTCTTACCCTTTTAGACACAGCCACTGCCATCCAGTTTTCCATGCTGGATTTTTATCTGCCAATCAGTACCAGATTTTTATCTGCTAACAATATGAGAGTAGCACCAGCCACCAGAATAGCCAACCCCATATCCTTGAAGAGATAGGGAAGAAGGTTGTAAGCCCAGTAGATGTTGCCCTAATATCCTGGAAGTCTTTTCTGTGTGGAACTGAACCTTCCCTGATGGGAACAAATTGTGAGACTAGATCTCTCCCCATCAGCAGCACCCAAAGATGGTGCCTGAACAGCCTGTTGGGAACAGTGTCTCCTCCTGGAATCACCGCAGGTTCATTGGAATTGGGTTATGAACAGAAGCAAGTGCAGAAGTAGCAAGGAAACCTTTTTCAGGGCTGAGCCCATGCCTGATTAATACTTGTTTGTGCCACTGGGACCAGAATAGGAGGGCAAGAGGTGTTGCACTCCATGACCCAGAACAAGAGAGACTGGTGGTGTTCTCTGGCCTCAGGATTTTCAAACCATTTTAAAGAATCCTGAATAGCCACTTTAAACTTACTGGCAGCAGCCATATTTTTCTTAACCATAGTTAAGGTTGGAAATTTCACTTCAAATTATCACTTTCCGGTTCTTACTAGTCTGAGAACCACAGACTAAAAACCATTATCCAAGACAGTAATTTCTGCTCTCTTCAGTAGAGGGTAGACAGAGAGAATAGCCTGAAATAGAATCAGGTATTAATCTTCCCCTTTCCAATCCTATGGCAGAGGAGCTGGCAGCAGTCTGAAAAGCTACTGAATTGAAGAAGGTTCCTGCCTGTTCTTCTGGGGGTGTAGTAAAAGCACTGGCCAACAGCCTGTACACCTGAGGCATTCCCCATCATTTGAAAGAGTGGATATTTGAGGTGCAGCAAGGAAGTAAGAGGGGAGAAAGGTGCAACAAATGAGAAAACTTACAGCAACCGCTGGAAGGTCTGCTCCTGATATGTCTGGTTTGTTACATATGGTAGATACACCCTGCGGAACTCAGGGGCATGCTTCAAAGCCACATCGCACACATGGAAGGTGAACATGTCCTCCTCAAATTTCTCCTCCAAGTCAAAGAGGAAACTGCAGCACATGATTGCAATGACATAAAAGGAGAGGGAAATACCAGTGTCATTTGCAGGAATGGCCTCAGTCCTCCAAAATCCTGACAGCCCACATATAATCGTGAGATAGCCTTTTACTTCTAAAGAGAGCAAAATGCCTGTAAATGACAATTTAGGGCTAGATAGCAAGGAAAAAGCAGAAGCAAAAGACCTCTGCTCTTGAGAGGTCACACTTCTAAAGAAGTTGTCAGAAAAAAACTGAAAATTAAGACATCACCAGAATAATCCCACTAGTAGAAATGGAGAAGGTAGCAGCAAACCTTACTAGCTTAGCAATATGCATAGCCAAGCCTTGCAGGAGAAAAGCAGAACAGAATCCTACAACATACAGGATTCCTTGCATGTGGGGTCATGTCTACATTTTATGACTTATGCTCAACTGATTCACATTAGGTTCTGTCGAGTGATGGTTGTAACTTATTTCTTCTTCTCCCCTCTTTTTTCTTCTTTGGTCAGGGCTCGTGCAGCTGCTTCTTTTGACATGTATTTGGCAGGAGCTGCATTTGGTTTGGGCTGAGGTCTACTTAGTCAAGTTTAGTTGCAGTTGAAGCCAATAGCACATGGCTACAGTAGCATTTTGAACATTTTGGTCTCCTGCAATGAGCTCTATGCACAACTGCACCATAATATCCAGGACTTAACACCAAGATTTACATTGCCCTGTCACCTAAAGAGGTGAAAATTCCTTTCAGGGCATTGCTGATACGCAATCACAAAGTGCTACATGTCTATATCTACCTTGAAGGTCAGTGAACATGCAGAACAGGAGTGAGAGATGTTATTGATGGACATGATGTGCTGTGTCTGGCTTCATGGAGGGTGTTAGTCCTAGAAGTAAAGGGCCACATCTCACCTGGCACTGACATCACGTACATCCTGAAGGCGGGAGAAGAGCCACTGACGCTCTTGGTTGGTGAGCATTGCCTGGAGCTCTGCTGACCGCTGGAAGTGGTCCACTGCCACGTTTAAACTGCGCAGGTACGAAGCCTCAGACATTATCAACTCAAACTTGGCCTTGAGAGAGGAAAATCAGGGAGCACAGCATCACTATACTGCACAAGTCTGTGAGGAATCTTATAGAGAGGAGACAGGGGCAAAGCAAGGAAACCTCCCAGTGCATGATATGAGTAGCGCGTAATTACAGAAGAGCGGCTTTAGGAATGACAAACATACCGCTATATACAGTCTGTCTTTCTTTAGAAGACAGACTTGTCGTGTGACTTAAAAGGAATACAGCTACCTGCTCTCATTTTGCTTTTTATTCACACACACACACGCCACTATACTCGGTTCCCTGTTTTATGTGCTCCCCTAAATGTTCCACTATCTACATCACCCATGTTTTTCTCCCTCATCATGTTTCCTATGCTGTTTTTTTTTAACTTTTTCTGGATCCTCCCATGTACTTCTCAGTTCCTCTAATTTTCCTTACCCAGTTTCCCTATGTACCATTTTGCTGAACCCATTCATCTTCCTGTTTCCTCTCAGCCCTGAATTCAGGTCAATTCAGTAAACTCACACTCTACCACAAGAATTACAATTCACTGTGGTTTTAATAGGATCTCTCATAAGCTTGTCTGTAGAGAATGATAGCGGTCTTTTACTTTAATATTCTCTTCTGCATTGAAAATGCTCAGCATTCCTTGTTATATCTCATTCCATTTTCCCCATGTCTGTTTCCTGACAATTATTGATATAGTCAAGGAGTCTGTCCTTCAGCGCTCCTTTTCTCTACCATTCTGAACTTCAGCACTGTACTACTCCGCAAACACTGGTACCACATCCTCGTACTGCTTACATGGGTAGAGATGACCTCTGCGCTCAACCACCTGCATTCCCACATTGGAATTTTTGCTCTGCACTTTAACCCCACTTCCAGGGACTCTTTCTTGACTACAAGACCACCCATCTCCCCTTTGAGATCTGTCCATTACCTCTTGCAGCTTCTGCTCATCACGGGACATATTGAGTAGCATTCTGCTGCCCCGTATCATGGGGATGTCCTGCCAGAGGGACGCATTAGATGAGACTGACAGACGTTGCAAATATGAGTCCTGGGGAGACAGCACTTTCCTTCGTAGCCGTGGGGAGCTTGGGAAACTTGACTCTATATCCTCTGAGAAAGAATCCACTCTCTTCTGGCTTTGAATGGCCTTGTTCAGCACCACATCGCTGTACTCCTGATACAGCAACCTCGCTGTGAAGAGAGGCATATACATTTATAATATTTATAGCAGCTACTCACCCTCTGCTTCAATCTGTAGAAAACTCTATTACTGTCTCATATGAGGATAACTGAACACATGAGACCACACGCACCTGCTACAAGCTGCCTGAGTGTACTGCAGGACTCTCCTTTCACTGCCTCCACTGACCACCGCTCTCTAACACTTCCTCCTTTCTACCACGTGGCAGGAGCCCCTCTCCTTTGTGCTCACTCCAAGGGAGAGAGAGGGGTCTGCCACAGCAGCTCAGGCAGAAGGTACTTACAGGAGTTGATCAGTTTGGAGTGCCGGCGTTTGAAGTTCTCCATTGCATCTGCAGGTTTCTTCTCTCTGTCAGAGAATAAGTATTTGGAAACAAAGAGTGAATGAAGAGCACAGCACCAGAAATGGCTTATCCAAATCTTTGTAACAGATCTGTCACAGCAAGAACCTCTCTTTTCAACAAGCTCAAACCCCACATCCTTTACTTAATAAAGTTTGACTTAATAGAAGCATTGTCCTAAAGGGACAGAAATACTTCTGTTGCAATGGGGTCCTCTCCCAGAGGGTATAGACTGAAACATAGGCCTATGTCATTTTATTATAGTTTTATTATATTCCTTATCATCATCTTTGTCCCTCAGGAACAATGGAGAGCATTAGGTCTCTATGCTACACAAGGATGGGTGCAAACTCTAAGGGGTCCTTGAGAGACTTACCGCAATATAACTGTCTCTGAACTGACTGGTGGCTCCCTGTGTGCCTTGTGAGCTTCTTCCTCTGAAGGAACAGAAGGAATTTCTGCATATAAAGCAATTAGAAAGTGAACATATAAGTCTGTTTTTAGAGTCAAATGATACAGAAATACCATTAATCTATAATACCACCTAAGTGGTAGTCTTGGGTTGGAGCACTGGTGCCCTCCCGACCTTCATTTCTGGGTCAGAAATATTCTGGTTTTAATAATCCTTGACATTATTTACACTTTACATCTGTTACTGAGCCACATTTCCTTTGCATACAAATAAAAAGGCCGACACTTTCAGCAATGACAGGAACTCTATGAACTTCCCTCTCCAGCTGCCCAAATGAAGACACTGCCCATAGGCCCTATCAGGTACTTTCTTTCCCCTTCCAGCACCTCAAGCCAGGCATCAGAGGAGCAATGGCCCCAAAGTCATTAGTCGTAACTGAGTCTTAAACTTTCTTTTGTGGATGTTGAGTCCCCAGAAACTCTCAGTGACTTCTGGGGCAGAAATGCTGGACATCTAACAAAGTCACTCCTGTGAAGAGTTTTACAGGGATGCAGCCTGAGAATGCTGTAATCTAGTTCTCAGGTTTATGTACTATGTGATCTTCTGTTTATGTGAAAATGGGAATAGTGTGGATTTTTCTTTTGCTTTGTGAGGGATTTAATTCAATAAGGTGTGAAGAAATTCTATATAAAATTTGATGGAAGCAGGAGGAGGAAGAAAGCCCAAAGACTGAGGTGCAAGTATGGGTCAGGAAAGAGACAGTACTGTTGCCTTGAATGTTTTCGAATTTGGAACTGAAAATTTACAGGTCAAACACATGAACAAATCTTGATTCAAGTGCTGCCAAATCTTTTACACCTCTCCTCACTGCCCTCCTTTTCCTCTGTGCCAAAAATCCGGCATCTTGTAGAGCTTGGAAAAATAAGCTAAGTAAGAGTTGAGGAGAAGCAAGGATATTTAAAGCTTTTGTAAGGTAATAAAGAACAGACACACATCTTGACAGCAAGTATGGTCTGAATGAGCTGCATTACAGAAGATGCATGTTTGCCATTCATGACATCGGTGATACGGCTTCTATGCAAGCTAGGACCTTGGATATGACAGATTTCTGTTCTTATCTGTAATCTCAAATCCTGCGTTCTCAGGAAGATCATCTCTTTCAGAAGGTCAAATTATAACCTGAAGGTGCCAGGTGCAAAATAAAGGGAGGTAGCAAATAAACAAGGAACTAAAACATGTAGTAACAGACACGGGCTACTGAGGGTGTGTGCATGCGTTTTCCCTACTGCTTGGAAACGGGCTGCTACAAGTGCAGCAAAACGCAACGGCCATGTGATGGCAGCAGAGATGATGAGCAGGAGCTCTGAACTGAGCCTCACCGAGAAACTCATTCCTGCAGACAGGCCAAAATAACCCGTGTTACTGAGTAAGGGTGACAGATCACAACACACGGAGAAGGGACAAGAAGAGAAACCGGATGCAGTACTGAGGGGTGAGGGATTGGTGAAGTGTGATAAGCTCTCTGTTGCAGGTGTTAGAATGAAACGAAGGGACTGAGCCCCAGAGTTCAGCCCTATTCAAGAACAAGTAGGATACACTGGTTACAGCATAGTAGAAAGGAGCTAGGGGGAGAGCAGGGATGGGGGAGCTTAGGACAGGACAGGACAGCAACGGGGTTATAAAGGGATGGAGTGAGGAGTATTACCAGAGAGGCACAAGAGCAATGCTCAGCTCTCAGCTCTCATGCTGCCTATTTTAATCCTAAATTTTTGGTATCTGTAGTAAATTTGGGGGTATGGCAGGGAAATGGAGGAGAGGACTCACCCTGCAAGATGTCTGGTGGTACTGACATCCTCTTCAGGCCCTGACGGTGCCAGTCCTTGCTTTTTACTCGGCGTTTAATTGGGTTTTCTTGATGGGCTGCAGGCTCCTGTGCAATGACCCCAATTGTTTTTTTGTCTGGCCAGCTTGAGGATTTTTCCAAGGGTGAATGTCTGGGCATTTCCTCCTTTGGCTGAGCTACCAAGTGGCGTTCTCCCCCTTCTTCCAGCCTTTGCTTGACCCTCCTCTCACCTTCCATTTTCTCTGTGATTGCTAATGGAGCTTGGATGTTCTTTGTGTCCACACTAAAGATGGCTGCCTGTTGCTCCCATCGCAGCTCCCCTGAGATGTCCTCCTCTTGGCAGGTCCTTCTGGTGGTTGGTGGTGATGGAGGGCTGAGCCTGAGGAAGTGGATTGGATTGGTGAACGCTAGCACTGGAAGTGGCTGTGCAGAGTCTCTGTTCTTGGAGCCTGTGGATGTTATCAGGCCTTCCAGCGAGGGCCAAGAAGGGTGGTCAGGTGGGGATTTTCCACACTGCCTATCCATATGCTGGTCCACTGTTTCAGGGCTGGCGTCAGAGCATCCAGCCAATGCTTCATTTCCAACAGCAGAAAAGCTTTTGGCTAACAAACTGACCCCTGAGTCATCAGAAGTCTCTGTATCATGGGTACCCGAATCACCAAGCTCCCACTCTCTAGTTAATGGAACAAGGTTATCTTCTGCTACATGTTCTCCATCAGAAGCAGAGGCCACAGTGTTAGAATCAGACACAGAGGCAGCAGTCCGTAGAGAATGGCTTATAGCAGGGTGAATCGATAGTATCTTATCATCCTCCATATCACAGCTGAGATGCGGCGTGGAGTAGCGTACAGGAGCCAGTGGCTGGTAACTTTCAAGGGCTGGAGGTTGAGTAAGGTGATTTGCATTAAGTGCAGGGGCCTGAGCTTGACAGGGGCTTTGGAGAAGGGAAGGAAGATGAACAAGCTGTTTGGCATCAGGCTCAGACACCAGAGGTAGGCTTGAGTGGGACACATGGGACAGAGGTTGTTCTGGGTGGTTCATGGCAAGGACTGCATCTTCTTCAGAAGGCCAAGTGAGGGTGCTCAGGACTCTGGAGATTCTGGACCCAGGCTCTTCTTGGTTTACACTGTAGTCAGACTGATCAAGTAAAGGCATTTGTTGTGCATCACGATCCACATTTGCTCCCGTTTCTTTTCCTTGGATAATGGCACTTTTTTCTGTGCGGTTCTGCTGAACTGTCCCTGGGTGGTTCAGGGGAGTGGAAGTCCGGCCTCGTGTTTTGGGTGGTTCCAAAGGCCCTGCAATGATAGCCACAGTCCTCCTATCCTCAGGAGGGATCTCCTCTAGAGGAAGACAGCTCGTGCACATTACAGAGAAAGAAGATGGGCCGCTAAGGTCTTCCTGAAAGCTTTCCTCAGAACTAAAGAGTTGATGTGAAGCATCAGCCTCCCCTGGATCAGTACTTAAAGTAGCAGTTTCTTCCCCTGATGCCGAGTGCCACAGTTGTACAGAAGCAGCTTCTGGCTTCTCTACTGAGTCAAGCAGTTTGTTCAGGTTAGCGCCACAATGGTCCTCAGGGGTCACAGAAGCTGTTCCACTACCACCCTCTTGCTGCGGGACAGATGTTGAAACTACAGAGGTGAGCTCCAAGGATAAAGCTGGAATGAAGCCCCAAAGCTCAGCTTTTCCCAAATTTTCTGTAATAGAATGAGGATCTGTGGGATCAGGTGGCTCCAAATTCTTGGTACCACAGGAAGGGTGTACTGGAACAGATGCCTCTGCATCCTTTGTGCTAGAAGATGCTGCCACTCCTCCATGGGGTGGTGCATCTCTCTTCTCAAACCTCTGAACAGCCTTTCCATGCCCATCACTGTGCTCATCCTCCTTGCCCAGTCTTGTCCTGTCATCCCAATCAGTTTCTCCAATATCCTGACCACCAATGGAAAAGCGACCAGAGTCTTCCAGGTCTTCTGCATGATCAGAGATATAGCATGTGTGTGAAGGCACCACTGGAGTTTCACTCCCTGGGTTCAGGTTATTTGAGGACAGAGGGCTGAGAGCGGGTGGCTGAGATCCGGAACCTGCTTCTGCAACATGAGTTTTCAGCTGTACGTCACCAGGATGCTGATCCTCAGAGACAGGTTCCCCAGGAAGAAATGCTGATCCTGTTTGCTCAGCCAAAAAAACATTCTCCAAACCACACAAGTCCATATTATGCATGTGAACAGAAGATATCTCTGACCCAAAAGCTGATGATGGAGCCTCCAGCTTGAGCTCTTCCCTCTGCTGTTGTTCCTGCTCATTTTGTTCCTTGTTTTTCTGATCTTTGGACTCTGAAGATTTTCCTCCTTCTGGCAAATTCTGGTCTTTGCACTCTTTCTTCTTCTCTGCCTGCTGAAGTTCTGACAATGCCTCCTCCTGTGCTGGTTCCTTATGCTGTGAAGTATTCACTTCCTCAATTTCTTTAGTACTATCCTTTACTTGGAAGGCACTCTCTGCTGGAGAGGCTGGTCTGTCCTCTGTTTTTCTGTGATCATTTTCAAGATGAAGGCATTTGGAAGTGGATGAGTTTTCTTTAGGAACCACTACTGTTCCCTCATTTTTGATGATGCTGCCATTTCTTGTTTCACCAGCTGAGATGTTTCCTTCTGTCTGCAATGAACTTTCTTGGCTCTCATCTGTTAAGATGGAAGACAGCTGACAGGAAGAGGAAGACTTCATACTCTCTCCCAAACCCTTGAGTGCTCTTATGCTTTCCTGAGCATTTTCAGAAGGGTAAGGTTTAGCCATGTCCTCTACTGCTTCCTCTGAGGTAGGCTGCTCATCAGCTGCTGGTGCCACTTTTTTGCTGCTTTGCTTCTGCTCTGCACCATCAGTCTCCTGCAAAGAATCTGTGGAGATCTTATCCAGAAATGGTTCGGCCTTATAATGCCCTTCTGAAACAGTTTTACACACCAAAAAGCACTTAGGTGTTTCTCTCTGAGAGGAAGTGGCATCAGCCAAAGAAGGATTCAGATGAGGGTCTGAGCCATGAAAAGCCAGTTCTGCCTGGCACTGAGGAAACTCAGCGCTAAGGTCCACAGCCTGCAGGATGTCATTGCCAGTGGCTGGCCCATCCTGGACTGTGCTGAGAAAGGAAGAGTCCTGGTTGCTTTCCAGGTCAACCAGCTCTACTTGCTGAAGTTTCAGAGAACGATCCAGTCCACCCTCCTCTAAAAGCATTTCTCCTTCCAATTCTGAGACTCCCTTTTGAGGCTCTGCATCACCTTGCTCTTGTTCCAGTCCTGCTGGCAGTTTCTGGACAGAGTTAGAGGGTCTGCCCAGCATCTCTGCTGCTTTCCCTGTAGCAGCAAGGCAGTCTTTGGGAGTGCTGAGCTCTGCTCCCTGTGCAGACACGCTGGTGTTCATTTTGGCTGAGGCACAAGGGACATGATGCTCTCTTTCGACTGCTGTAGAATCCCAAGCTTCCCCAGTGGCGCTGCTGGCTTCTGGGGGAGTGGTACCTCCCTCAGTGGTTTCTTCAGACTCCATCAGTGACACATCCTCCTAAAGAAAAATGCATTTTTTTGTTACTACTACAGAATGATATAGTGGATCACATTGGCTTAAAGAGACTTTTAAAAACAGGTACTAATGCAGCTGAGAAAAACAGACCAATCAACCAACAACATACTTAGTGGGTGATAAGAGTTGGGAAACAAATACCAGGAGCAGGCAAACACTCAATGTAAGCTTGCAGAATGAGAGTAACACCAAAATAAAACCACTACTATCTTTTCAGTTTTACATGCAAATCCAGAAAGTTACTTTGGTCAAAGAGCAGAGATGGTGACCTCTCTGTAGTGGCTACAGTGCAACTTACTAAAGTGTTGGCAATGGCTAGCTATCTCAAACTCAAAACGGGGATACCAGAACACATTCAGAGAACAAGAAAATAAAAACCTCCACTAATTTTGGTGGGGCATGGTGGATTCTCACAACCTCTTTAAGTGGCTAGCTGAGTCTTAAAGATCTCTGATTAAGGCTTATACTTTGGAGCTGACGGCTCTCTCTACAGACCTCTGTGTATGTATGTGCAACACAGGGCTTTATTGCAACCAATCACAGGAATTGATTAACAAGACATAGGAATGTAAGAATTTGATTAACAGATAAGTGGGACATGACACAAAACGTAAGATATTTGAAGGCTGTTAAACACATGATACCTCTGGTGTGTGTGAACATATCTACAAAGGAAAACTACATCATCATTTAGTCTACTCTTTTAGGAAGGGGGGGGGGGGGGGAAGGAACCAAGAAAAAAGTCATCTCAGGATTGTTGGACAGTTTCCCAAAGGATATAGTGGAATTTCCCATCCATTATTGCATTTGAAGTTCAGACATGACAAAGCACTGGGGAATGTACATTTGGGAAACGTCTGTGAAAAGAATGGTAGAATCTGATTCACCACTTTTATCTTTCTGCCTTCTACCTATACCATGACCAACAAACCCTACCTTAAAAGACATGAGAAAGAGACAAACCTTAGTGGTTCCCCTCCCTCTTCTTCTGCCTTTGAAACACTTTCTCTAGTGTTCCAGCTTGTTTTCTTTATTCCCTGTCCCCTGCTTATCAGAAATGGCTTATAAGTTGGTGCTTCAGGCTGCTTCACATACACCGGCAGTCATACCAGAGCTTGTAATTTAGCCCTGAAGGATCTGCTGCGATGTGCAGCCACAGTCAGACTTCCCCTTGAATAAAGCTTCAGCATTCTCCTCCTTCATCCTCTGCTACAGATGTCAAAGTTTCCGGACATAAATGCATAGCCCAGCATCTTCTGGTCAGAGAAACCATTCCACATTTCTTCATGTAAAAAACTGTTAGCTGTTTAGGTACAAAGGAAAAAAAAAAGCCTCAAGGCCTGGCTCTGGACCCTTCACAAAGATCATGCAAGAAAACATTCCTTTCTTGCTCAAAACAGACAACCAAATCTTTCCTTCTCTGGCATTCCTCATTTCCCTTTTTTTTTTCCCCCCCCCCCCGAGTTTTTGCTGTTAGGGGGCACATGTGACAATTTCAACTTGGGAGACTCACAAACATTGAAAGGGAAGTGGATGCAAACATAAATCTTTGAGATCAATGCTGATTTCCTTGTGCTGAAGTGGCTCTAAAGTAACAGCTTTTTGTGATCCCACACAGAAAGTAGCAAGTAGTTGTAAATAGTTGTAATTTCAACAAACAGTATGTCTCAAAGAGATATGTCCATTCAGAAAGTTCCCACAGGGCTTCTGCCATGTCTTATGCTGTCAGCTAATAGTAAACTACTTTGGTACTGTGAAACTGTATTCTGAAACTGTTGCACATGGGAAGGCACAGGACTGTCAGGAAGAAGATCCAGCACAGAAACAAGAGAGCTTGGCAGAGCACGGAAAGCAGCACCGTCATAAACTTGTAGGCAGACACCTTGACCAAGGCAGGATCAACTTTACTTACGTTGACCCCTCCCCTTTAACAAAGGTTCCATGATCACATCGGTTCACTCTCGTGCTACACTGCTCTTTGCTTTTCTGGCTACCGGAATCTCCCCTTCTACCCGACTAGAAAAATACTACTTCTCACACCTAATACAGACAGCTTTCAAAAACAGACTCCCTAGGAGCAGAAAGACTATTTAGGGACACTGGTGGTCTTGGACATAAGCTGATGGCTAAGAAAGGTTTACTACTACCAAAGACAGGATAGCCTTTAAAGGTCTGAATAGCAAGGTCCTCAAACTTAAGCCTACACTGTGAGAAGGCCTCTTGCTCCCTGTGAGAAGAGCAATCCTCTTGCTCACTGTGCTGTTACAGATGTACACAACACTAAATTTCCTCTCATTAAGCTCAAAGACCCAGTTTCCACTTCCCTGGCTCTGTTGCAAGGGATTTGGACAGGTGAAAGGATAAGCTTAAAGCTGCGTTTGGAGTGATTCCATGATGATACTAGGAGACAGAGGGAGGTGCACAGCAGATCAACATTGGAAGCTGCCAAGTGAGATTTGCCTCATCATATTATTGCCAGGTGTTTTGCACACCTCAGGGAGAGCAAGAGAGAAGCTTTAAGAAGTCAGGTAGGAGAAGGAACAGGCAAACTTTCTGCAGTCCTCTAATGGAGGACTTACACATCTCATCAGGGAAACAGTTAAGCTCCTGCTTGAAGGCTGGTGCACTGTGGTGAAAGATGCAGATGTCTCTGCAATAAGGATTTCATGGAGATGGGAGAGGAAATAGTAAAACAAGACTACACCTGTAGCCTTCACAAACAGAGGAGCTATGTACAAAAGCCCAGCTACCAGAAGAGACTGCCCGTGTAGCATTGCCATGCTATGCTCCCACTGCAGGTTAGCCTGGTGCTCCACCACAGGAGGGCCCAGAGACGCCCAGGAACTGGGCTGGCCAAAGGAAACTTTCAATAGCATTTGCAGCACGGCCAGTAATGTGACAGACATACAGGAACCTTTCTGGCAACTGCCAGCCCCTAGCAGGCTACGAAAACTCTTCCAGAAACTTTACCATTACCACTGCTGGGGCTTATCAATATCTTTCACATCTCCTTGGATCAGATGTTGAGCTTGCCATCACTCCCTTGTATGCTGACACTATTTGTCAAATGAGGTGATCTGATGTCCCCTGTTAAGGTAAAGTTAGCCACACTCTTCTCCCAGTAGGGCCTGGAAGTCCAGGACTTCAGCTCATATGCAGCTAATCTGTAGGTGATTCTGGGCACACAAACTCACTGCAAGCTGGAGCTGTGAGAGGGTGCAGCTGGCCACATACCAGAATGAAAACAAAGGGGTGATGCTTGGTCATACTGCACCAGGGAGCACAAGATTTGAGAAGGGAAGAGTGCAGAATGCGGCCAGGTGAGCAAAACAGGACAGCGGTCAAAGCACTACTGGACAAGCCAATTCCTGCAATGATGCATGCATCCATCCGTAGCTTTCCCAGATTACAAAAGGCAATGTCATACTTCCTTCCAGCATGGGTTAATTCACCTGAACGGAGATGACAAACACTTTTGGTTTTAAACAGAAAGTACCTCAGCTTCCCTCCCCCACCTCCTCCAACAAACAAGAAAGGAGAAATAACAAGTGCTATCAAGCACAGACAAGCCCTTCAGCTAGCCAGGAAACAAGGCAAAGCAGAATTAAGTGGAGCCTCGAGATCTTCCTCCTCCAAAACAGGGGACAGACCTAGCTTTCAGTGTGCCATCTTCACCCTCCCTCTACGGTACTGGGTAGCCTGGGCTGTGCTCCCCATCCCGCTCCCCCTGCCCCCGGCACAAGGGAGGCCCACACAGCCAGGCTGCTTCGAGCACATTCCCAGCAGAGAAAGCCCTCTCCCCCACATCGCTGGAGCTGCAACAGCAGCCAGCAAGGCTCTGCAGCCCACTGGGCTTCCTGTCAGTGCACCAGGCACTCCTCTCCCCAGCTCTCCTCCTTTTCACCAACACAGCAGCAAGAGCTTCTGGCTGTGAGAGGAGAAAGCCATTCACAGCCTGTGAGCAGCATGGACAGGGACACTGATTTTCTTATGAAAACAAAGGCTTTCCCAAACAACCCATCTCTTGAGCCTGGAGTGGACGAGTCTGCTGGGAGACCTCATAGCAGTCTTCCAGTTTCTGAAGGGGGCCTATAATGAAGCTGGAGAGGGACTCTTCATCAGGGACTGTAGTGGTAGGACAAAGGGTAATGGGTTCAAACTTAAACAGGGGAAGTTCAGGTTAGATATAAGGAAGAAGATCTTTACAGTGAGGGTGGTGAGGCACTGGCACAGGTTGCCCAAAGCAGTGGAAAATGCTCCATCCCTGGCAGTGTTCAAGGCCAGGCTGAACAGAGCCTTGGGCGACATGAGCTAGTGTGAGGTGTCCCTGCCCATGGCAGGGGGGTTGGAACTAGATGATCTTAAGGTCCTTTCTAACCCAAACCATTCTATGATTCTATATCCTTGCTGGTGTAGCCACAGCTTAGAGTAGAAATGCCAAAGCCAGGTTTAAGTGCTGCAGCTCAGGCAGGAAAGAGCTCCATGTAGGCTGTAACACCCACCCAGTGAGCAACAAAGCTGCCCCAAGTCCCTTACTGCTATTTCAGCTTGGCTTCAGCATCTTGGTCACACAGTTCAGATACACTTTAAAAGGAGTTGGATGTGTGGGGCTAGCTCAGAACCTGCCTTTCTAAATTCAAAATCCAGAGCTCTCCATGCAGGGGAACTGCCACCAGAGTCACCATCTCTCCTCCGAGGACACAATTTCTTTCTATTTGTGAGACACTCAAGAAAGGAGTTGGTGCAACTGTCTTAACATAAAGCCTGCCCTACCACAAGCCTAAGTTTTATTTTGATGGAGCTACTCATGCCGTGCTTAGGCCTGCTTTCTCAGCTGGATGTTCCCTCCACATGAGAAATGTCCACTGCATGTATTCCTCTGCAAAGAAACAGTTACCAATCCTCACACACTACCCTTGGGCTGCTCTATCACTGCACAGCCCATTGAGAGAGGTGAAGGAGTGGGGTCAACACTCTCGAGCTCAGGAAGAGATTACAGAGGGTGCTACAGATAAGAATGAATGAGGGAAATAATGTTATGTGGCTACAGCTCTGAGGGTATGGAGAGCAGATGATGGAGCTGAAGGAAAGAGCATATAGAGTAAGAAAAGCAATCTAAAAAGGTATGTGCTAAAATAATGTAAAGTCTACTGCTGTGCTAAACTGTCTACACACTGTTAGCATTCAGGGAAATAGGAGCTGCCTCAAGTGTTTCAGGCAGAGGAGGGAAAAAAAAAAAACAAATATGTCAACAGTACCTGATCTCCTGGAAAACACACTGGAGCTGCTACTGAAGCTTGGGAAAAGTGAATGAGACCTGCTGGTCACACCGGTGCAGACAGTTTGCCTGAGTACTTAACACTCCCAGTAGCATCTCACTAGCTTTCACCCATGGTAGGCACACTCAAGCTATGCTGAGCCTACTAATGATTTGCTAACTGAGGAAAAAGAAAATAAAGATAGCTTTCCTGCATTTGTTTCCATTTAAGTAAATTATAATACTTAATACTAACAACAACAAAAAAAAAAAACACCAAAAAAAAACAAAAACAAACAAACAAACAAACAAAAAAAAACACCAAAGAAACATCATTTTTCGGTTGAACAAAATTCCACCTTGGAAATTGCCACTGAACATTTGCCAAACAGTAAGTTAAGACTATGGCCTGGATTGCACATTGCACTTCCCAGAGATGCAGTAAAAATGATTCAGTCTTAAGATAAAGTGAGGTCATCCATATATCAAAAAACCCAATTCACTTTAAGCAGAGTTTAAGTTTTATACTTTAAGCAGAACTTAAGTTTTATTCTCAAAAGCAATGATAAGCCTTGATATTCTGAAGTCTTCTAGTACAGGACCAAACAAGAATGGCATTTGGTTCTCACTGCTGTAGTTTAGTAGAAAGACTATTGGCACTACTGGGCAGACAGAGGAAGAATTCCCACAGCGACAGCAACACAGCCATGTTGCTGTTTGCAGGTCTCTCTATAAACCCTGGGGATGGAGACGACTGACAAAAACATCTGGGGCACAAAACGGGCAAGGACTTCTTAGATGTGTGCTATGATTGTGTTGGCTGCTACCAGCATGCTATACACATTCCTAGAGAGCAAGTTTGCTATGAACTAGAGTTCCCAGTTTCTCTTCAGGGTGATTCAGGGCCTCCATGGGAGACATTCTCCAGTTAGCAGGAGAAATTTCATAGTCTCTTACTATGCTACTGAAGCATGAGCCAGAATCCCACGCTGCTGTTTTTGAGTCTCAGATTAAAGAATGCTAATGTTTGCATCAAACCATTTTGACAAATGCAAATGCCATTAAAACATCAAAGGGCTTGGAAACACACTTGAAAGCTTGGCCTTGCCCAGACTGCACAGTGGAACCATTGCTGAGCACAGTTGTTGTCACGTTACCTGTACCAGTCCTGAGCACAGTTAAGCTACAGATAGATAAGGATGAACAATATTCAGCAAACTGAACTGGGACAAGCTGTCCTCCCCTTGCGGAAAGGGCCTCCGAAGCTATCCTGTTTGATGCTCTTGGAAAACATGTAATATAACCATTTTCACAGCCGGATCAAGTTCTACCTTGAAATTTGTAAGATTTCTTGCTGCCATTATCAATAGCTGTTACAGGACAGAAGATACAAAGTTGGAGCACTTCAGCAGTATGGGATCACTGATAAGCTATGCAGCAGAACATACCCAGCCATAAATACACTGGCAAAATGCCACTTTTGTATCAATAGGTAAAGTATATCGTATGCAACCAAAGCAATTCCTAAAATACCAACAAAACTGCTCTTGTATGTCATACCATGCTAATGATTACTACCAGCACAACTTCATTAGTTGTAACAGCTATACCTACAGCAGAAACCTGTACCATGTACCTGGCTTCGATATTGTTATCTCCAGTTGATGGTACTAACAATAAGGAAATTGTTGAGTTATCAACATACCATGAAATAGCAACAACAAAAAATCTTGAGTGTTTGTCCTACTTTTGTGCTTTTAGAATGCATGTTTTCAGCCTTAGCTCCCCACAGCATCTTTAATTGCATTATGACTCCAGTAATGAGATTCATAAAAAAAAAATGTGAAAAAAATAAGACTTGTATCATAATCAAAAACACTGGGCAATACTGTAACAGTGATGCAGCTTTGTACTGAAAACTGCAGCTAAAGAAAAAAGAAAATCCATCCAAAGAGATGTAAGGATGCGTGTGGGAAACAGATTTTGGTACAACCCTCCCCTAACCCAGCTTTTCAGGGCACAAACCATTCGTTCTTGGAAATTTAATTGCTGTGCTTAGATAGAAGAACTTAACAAGCACAATGAGATGTGTTTGCTATTGGGAGCAAAAAGTATTAGATATAAATAAAATGTTATAAGAAATGTAAATGTGGGAAAGCACCAGAAAGGACCCCTTCCCTCTCCCCGTGGAAAAATAGCTTCACACACCCAAAGCCACAGGAATTCTGTGGGTGCTGAATAGGAAGGTACTAATGCAAACACATGGAAAACTTGTTACTCATGGTATAATGCCTGCATGGCCAACTGGCATAGGTTTATTGTGCACATCACAATATTTTCTGTTTTTCATATAGTCCCACTTCCTAGAATCATGTGGTTATGTGAGAATTTTGGCTTGCAATTAAGAAAAATGTATGTCTGGCCTTTAATGGGTGTGGAAAAGGCCTGAAAAACAAAGTATGACTCAAAATTAGATCTTGCTGTCTGGGTTTATCTTAATTTTTTAAGCATATGTTAAATGTTAAGTCTTAACTTGTGACTAATGAGAGCAAGGCCAGCTCCCACTTCCCCCTCTACCTGATTACTGGTTTTCAGCAGTTGGGACTGATGATACTGAACTTGCCTGCAGAGTATTTAGACATGATCCAGTGAGCTACAGGAGCTACCAGAAACTAAAAGACTGGCAGAGAACTATGCTGTGGTGTAAGTGGGTTAACAAAGATGAATGATCAATTTTATCAAGCCCAATTTAAGTATTTGCAGATATTCTGCAAACCCCATCCGTTCATGGCCCAGTCCTAAAAAGATGCGGAGCTCCTCCAATTCCTTCTGCTGCTGACTGTACAAACCATTCAGCCCACCTGGAATAGGTCCTAATAAATTCTGATCAAGACTTGATGTGGTGCCCTGAAATCCTGAACAGATTAAGGCAATATGCATCCAGGTTACTGCCATCTTCTCCCACGTAACCATACATGAGCCAGCTTGGGGAGTGATCAAAACAAAGAAACAACACAGCAGCAGTGATGTGAACACCCTGAAAGGTGTGACACACGAGGGAAAAAACCAACTAATAAATAAAGGTAAGCACGAGTGCTCCCTGCAGACACTGTACGTGCAGAGGTGCAAGCTGTAGCAGCAAGGGCAAGGAGTGGACGGGAATGAGAGGCAAGCAGGAAAGCAGAAACCTGGACTTGGACCTAAGCAATGGTGAAACCACACCCAGGCTCCACACGCAAGGCCCTGACGCTCCAGTGTAGGTGTCTTGCCGCTTGTGACTGCCAAGTGCTGGTACAGGTACACCCTCACAAGCCCACGTGGGATTCACCTTCCTGGTACCAGCCCTCTTGCTGCCCTTACAGGTTAGAAGCAGGCATTATGGGAGCAGGATATTCTAATCAGGCTTACAACCAAAGGAGCCATTATTTCATGGTTTAATGTTTCCTTTTCTCATTATTGCCACTCACTCTGCCATTCCCGCAAACTCAAACGCAGCCGTCTCTTCTCAGCAAAGGACTGGGTCTATGAGGACATTGCATGGCAGCCAAACGAACTCGAAGGAGCCAGCCCCTGTGAGCAACTCTGAAAACAAGTAACAACATGAAGGAGCTGCTAGGGAAAGCCCTGGAAACCTCCTCAAACTCTCTGTGGTGTCTAGCATGGAAATACTGCAAATGGAAGGGGAGGTAAAGGCATTTTTGTGACCTTGTCTTTCAGAATGAGCGGTGAAAAGTTGTATAAATCAGGTTTTAAATGGTGTAACTGATATACATCAATCTTATGAAATGGTTTTTATAACTAGCTTCACCAATTACCACCACCTTATTTCACAGTTTATAGTAGTAATTACAGCTCACAGATGTTGTCATTAAGATTTAGCTTTAGTTCCTAATACTATAATTGACACAGCATATTATAAAAATTATTAATTAAAAAAAAAAAAAAAGTGGAGCCCTACAGGTAAAACTTAAAAAAAAAAAAAAATAAATAAAAAGAATAAAGGAATAGCACAGCCAGATCAACAATATTGATATTCCCTATTCAGCAATACTTCTCCTTATTTCTAATGGGCAAAAATTATGCCCACCTACTTTAACATGCAGTACGAGCTCCAAGCCTGTATTAGTTTAAAGAATAGATTTTATACCAGCTTAGAAATATCAATAGCATTCTATGATGTACTAATTTCAATATTTTTTCCATTTTAATAATTGAATTCCAATGCGTAAGGAACAATTACAGATATTCTAATCCTTCCTCCCTCAGTTTTTATTTTTCTGCATATGAATGAGGGGGCAGAGTCTGCTTCCTATCATCACCCTTCAAGATGTCCTACAGTAGTACTCCGTGATGGCTCCATGGCTCTTCAGATATTAGCACAGCAATTTAAGTCCCTAGATTGCCCTTTGGCTGCCTTTGACGACATCAACTCTGAGTCTTGCCTGGCCTATGGCTTCCCTTTCCTCAATCCTGTGGCATGCAAAACTACCTCTCTCTTTCCCCTCCCAGGTCCAACCTTATCAGATGGTGATGAAGAGGATCTAAGTAAGGTCTTTGCACCTTAAATTCACCCCAAGCTTATGATTTCAGCATGCTAGTCAGAAATCAGAACATGAGGCAACTTAATTCCTAATATAATGTAATACAGACCCAATACAATTTCCTTTACCTCTTTATGACATGGTCACAAAATAATGCCAGCTCTGGCTGAGGAATGCAAAGTCCTTGGTACACTCGCATCCACCACTCCACGCAAGTGTGCATGCTATATTCTAACTGAAGTTGTGCATACTTTAGCATGAATGAGAAACTTCCCCTGGGAAGCCATAGGCACCCATTTAGTGAAATCTAAGACAGGCTCACTGTCTTTCCCACTACCTGCAACACACTTTGATCAGTGGGGCATAAACAAACACAAACATCCCATCTCTCCCAAGTTCAATGAGATAGATACAGCAGAGTTCCCCTAGTTCAGCCTCCCAGGCAGCTCTCAGTTATAACTTCTGACACTGCTCAAACTCACCTAAACAAATTTATCAGACCTGGTACACAGCAAAATGCTCTGCTGTAAAAATAAATATCGTTACAGACAAAGAGTACAATCACTGTAATTCGGGAAAACTAAGAGCAACAGGGGTGCTTGAAGGAGGAAGGATTAGGAGGGTACCAAGAAAGTGGGTGGAGATGATAGTGACCATGCCCAAGAGGGACAGAAAAGCAAGAGCTCTCCTTCTTAGAATCTGCTTCCCAAATGCCCCCCATATGGAAAATGGGTCCTGAGTGTTACCTCTGCCAGACTGATGCACTTGAGGGACCCAGCTTTCAGCACAAATGCTGACTACTACTAAACCCAGCACCTCGCTTCTTCCATGTGTGACAGTAGCAGGTTAGCACATTAGTGGACAACCACAGGCACAAACTGAACGTCTTTTCCAAGTCCCTGGCTCAATAGGACAGAAGAACTGCAAGTGAGACACAGAGCTGAGGACAAGACAAGTGAGATCCCACCCTTGCAGCAGGCTGAGGCAGTGGTCCTTGCCTAGGAGGGGCAGCAAAGCACATGGGTTTAACAACACAAGTCCTGCTACTGCTTTAGATCTGCCTTTGCTTGGTGGCAGATCCTGCAGCGCTGACAATTATATCTGGCTACAACTCACTGCCACAAGGCTGTTGAAGAACAGTGACACACATCTTGATGTGACAAATCTACTCTGTCACCCTTGGCCACGCTTTACAGAGGACATATGACACAGATCACGGTAGATTGCTCCCAAGAAGCAATCACATTAAAGAAGGTGCAATTACAGCTATACCCATAGCATTACTGCTTTTGTCATACACATGGGAAACACCCTGCACTCCAAACTTTTGGCTATTCCTGCTCTACTAGCATTTACTCTAACAGAAGGTGATAAAGACGCACCCATAGGACCGCTGCTTTAAGTCTTGCCTCTACTAACAGCTGTAGCTTATGGACAATTAAACATGGTTGTGGTCACCTACAAATTTCAAGCTGTCCACAAAGGATAACTGTCATCATCAGTAACTAATATAAGCTAGAACAGGAACATACATGTTATGATACTACGTGCTCTCATTCCTTCAATTCCCCACTGCAGTCATTAAAAGAAGGATCTACAGAAGGCTTAGATTATAACTAGTGTTTTTCAAGGCAACCAAGAACTGTGCCTTCATCCCCAGACCTCATCCAGCAGAATCACCAGTTCCAAATTCTGGCAGTTTCTGCCTGTCTGAGGGTCATCTGTGTGACTGAGGTAAAACTAACTCCTCCTACCTCACAGACATACTCTCAGGATTAGTCAGGGAGTGGCTGTTCAGCGCACTGAATATGCAAAGCCCTGTTACAAACTCTGTATCTGATTGCAACTGTAAGCAAAGACTTATATAAGCAATCCTTTCACCAATAAAAACACACTGACTGCTCAGTCTGTTCTTTCTTTCTGTGTTTTTTGCCTCCAAGCTCTTTGAGATAAAAAAGACAATCCCAAAGTATTTCCTCTTTGTGCTGCAGTTGTTTAGTACAAACAACAGACACATTTTTCACCCAAAGTAGTGTCCATAACTAGTTGTTTCAGCTCACCTGGACCAGTGTTGCTCTGGGACCATACTTCTTGTACTATAAGGATCTCACTGCCCAGTCAGTGAAAACCCCTACCCCATAACCTCACATGTCAGATACTCACAGTCGTCTATTTCGCGCTGTGTCCACATTCAGATGAGACTTTCTCTGAAATTCCATCAGTTTTATGAGCTCAGGACATACAGCATTGGATGTATGCTACCCCTAAGCACAAAACTCTATCTCCTTACAAAACCATTCTTTAAAACCAAGTTGGTGGTTTTGCACATTGTGCAACTCAACACTTGTGTATTTGGCTCCTGCATTTGTTAGTACTTTTTTTTATTTAAATACACTTTCAGTCTTTTTCCATTGTCACAACCAAACTTTACACAATGCCAAATTTTAAATTAACTTTTCAAAGGCAACATTCAGGTAAAACATAATACATTTCAGGGCAGATTTTTTCATACTGCCTTGAGATTTCTGACCATGCCAGATTCTTTGCACATGCAATGCAGCACATCTCATCTTTTCTTGTTCTGTTCTTTTTTAAAGTCTTTTTGCTATGACTGTCAAAAGCAGTCAATCCATTTTTCCCCTTTCACAGCCAGATGCCTATTTTCATGCTTTTGATATCACTGTTATTACACACTCAGCAGCTGAACAGGTAAAAATGATGCTGAATATAGAACAAAGGAAAAAGGGTTCTGGTATGCCTGATAACACCACTGGGCAACTCAGCTGTCATATTTTCTATACACACAGCTACAATTTTAGGCTGTTTTATATGGCCTTGAGTCTCCCTTGTGACTGGTCAGAGCACACACTACTGTGACATAACTGGCATGCCTGGCCTTGCTCTTCCAGGATAAGGCACGTCTCACTGCTCCAGCATACGTCCAAATTGCTCATCTTCCTTTCTCTACACCTCTCTGAAGCGAAACAGCTCAGTTTACTCATTGTGCAGAGGCAGGAAGATAAGATGGGACTGCATAAGCAATGTCAGAAGACTGCCTTCCCAGATGGCACAAGACTTAGACCCAAATAAGCAGTGTTGACCCTGTGCCTATAGGAACACCTTATAGAGTTCCCTTCAGTCCTCTCACACACATCCCCTCTTCCCAGTGGTGCCCAGGGATGAGAAGGGAAGTGACAGTGATGCATTTCCCATAATTCAGCATAGCACCAGATGTTAAGAAATACTGGGTGATTTGAGGGGTAAACCCATCTCTTTCTATCACTTGCACATTTAGGAAAACATGCCATGACCCATAATTTGCTATAGAAATGGGGATACTCCCACTTCACTTGTCTCCCCATCCTCTCTCTGCCCCAAGGTTTATCACAGCTGAGAGCCCTGACAGGGTTGTGTGCTGCACTGCAGCCTACATGGTACTACCCCCACTGCCCATCCTGAGCCTCTTCTTGCCTTTAAAACATGCCTTTCCAGGAGAAAAACACCTTTCCTGAGGAGAGGTAGAGAAGGGAGAGAAAAGCGCATCATTCTAAAAACACCCAAAAGATCCATCAGCTATACTGTATTCAGTCCCAAGCCTGATCAAGCTCCATGTGCGAAGTGAGTTACAGAAAGAGAGAGATGCAGAGAGACAACGAACAATGGGAAGAGTTATGTGAGCTATATTCAATACCATCAATCACAACCAAATCCTCACTGTTCTAAATACTGCGTAGTCAGACACTGTCCCTGCCCTGCAGGGCTGGCAGTATACTTGGAACATCTCTTCTCCTATAAATCCAGCAACACAGGAGATATAGATACTGCACCTACTCAACTTCACTGCTATCACTCTGACAGTCCTCACCTGTAAAAACAAACAGTGATCTCAGAGTACTTCAGAAAGGAGACTAACTCAAACGTTGCAGCTAAATTACATTTCATACGTATTGAGTTACCCTCAGACGCCTGTACAATGGAATACCTGTAACAAAGTTTCTGCATCTGAACTGAAGCTAAGGGTTGATCCATGCCAAAAGGATTTTGCCAAGAGACTGGACCCACTAAAGGCACAGCTACAGCATCAGAGCATCACCAGGCACTGGTATGGCTATGGCATCCTTTCTTCTCCAGCAAAGCTATACTCTCGGTGTACTTTTACACAGTTTCTGCTAGCATCTCCTCACAGGACAGGAGTCTATAGTAAAGGCATAAGGGCCCAGTTACTATTTATGCTATTCAAATAATATATGTAGGCACTTCTGATCATTATGCCTGTAAATTTTCATGAGCATAAAGCACACATACCATAAAGCTTACACGTACTTAATTTTTTGTAGCTGCCCATCTTCTTGCCACCTCTTCCCCCACGAGTGATGCGTGTGTTGGTTTAACACTGATCTGGGCATCTATTTCTATTGTCAAATAAATACGCAAGTGCAGCCATTGCAGCCACCTTGTGGCAGCTGTGAAGAGCGCCCACGTCCAACAGACACGTCTGCTTGTAACCAAGACTTGTGCCTTGTGCCACACGTCCCCTGATTATCTCAGGGCTTCTGCGACCCGAATGAATTATGCCTCGACATGACCAGGATACTAATCCCCTCCCCTCTGCAAGGGTGTATTTTGGATCCATAAACTCTACTGTTGGATCCAGCCAGCCAGCAGCGGCCATTCCTCTCCTTCTCCAGTCACACCCTGTGCTAGGCTGGGTCTGCTTACCTGTGTGTGACTCTGCTCTTCCCATGGGTGCAGGGAACCGCCAAGCTTGTGGATCCCACCAGGCACCACCTCAGCATGACCCTGGTGAAGATTTGGGAAGTTTTGTATACCATCACCAGTAACAACTCCAGTGCTGAATGCATTCTGAGCACCAGCAAGGCCACAGGCAGTGGACCTCACACACTGAGCACCTGCGTGCAGCTAGAAATTCAATTTGAGACTACAAAGAGGTATTTTGACATCTGTTGTCACACACCTCTACGTGACTTACTGCAAATAGGATACACTCTCAGAAAGCTAATTTATGGCTGGTTCTGCTTTAATGCAGTATTCTCCGAGCAGCAGGTTTATATGCTTCCTCCCACTTCAGTTCACTTCTTGTATACTATCCAATTAGTTTCTATAGCCACTCCTCAACCTCTCCTAGCATCAGAACACCCTTTATTTTGTATACATTTACATATGTGTCTATTTACATATGTACATATGTAATGGTAATCACCTTCCCCCCTTCTAAATGTTTCCCACTATCAATAACCCAATAGCCCTTTTCCCTGACCAAACTTGTACTGAAGTCATGGGAATTTCTTCTTTGAATTCATCTACCTGTAATCCAACCCCCAAACCATGAACACCCAGCAGTCTTCAGCATGGCACTTGAAGAAATAGTGTTTAAAACAACAGATGGGTGATGGATTTTGTCCCAGCAAACTAATTCCACTAGAAAAGCAAGAAATCTGGAGTTACTTGCTAACGGAAACAAGAAGATTAACAAAGCTTTCCCAAAAGGATACCCCACCGTGCTCCGGCAATGAAAACCACCAAGAACCTCACATCTAGAACACACGAATATGTTAGCTTGCAACTTTTCTGCAATGGTGAATCTTTCATAGGTATCAGTACACCACAGCCAAGGGACAGAACTCCTTTGCAAATTAAATGCTTTTTTCCACACGAAGTCTAACTCCAACATACACTTCCTGACAAAGACATAAATGCAGTGGACCTAAACCCAGTCTTGGCTAAACTGAGTTCTCCCAAGTCACTCAACAGAGTCAAGGTGGGCTAATAGGCACATCAAGGCAGCTATTCTCACACACGTGCTGCAATGGGAAAATGAAAAAAATACATTAGCTTCCATCAAGATTTAAGGTAAGGTGTGCTTGTGACAGTTTCTGTGTCCCAAGCCTTAGTTTCACAAGCTCTTCAGCTTGCCAAATGGAGTTCCATCCTCTGCCCTTATTCCCAGCCCAACTGCCCTTTCTCTTCTGGTGGTATAGGCATGTGTGTGGTCTCACAATGAACCAGAGCAGGGAACCGATGTGGATGAGAACAGGTAGGCCTGACGGCTTCTTTAAGCAGCAGTGCCAGCTGAGAGGATTTGTGCAACCACAGCCTGTTTATCCGAGCATAGTGTATGACTCCCTCTTGCATCCAATTCTGCACAGGCATGGAGCTGCTCCTGAGAGGTAGTCCCTCTGCACGTTACTCATGCCCAGTGGCATGCTACCCTTCTGCATCAGACCTAGCACTATCTGGCCACAGAGCAGACTGATCCAACTTCCAGATCATAGTTTTTGTTTAGGAAAGTGGGTTAATTTTCAGTTGGAGCAGTGACCGACCTGATCTGAGGCCACTTGGTCACTAGATCCGATACAAGGGAAGCAGCAGGAGCTTGCAGTCAGGACTGGATGAGAACTGATTGTTCCTTCAGCAGCAGCCTGTAGTTACGCTGGATTAACCATCACGTGAAGCCGTACTCCAAGCAACACAAGTTATTCAATTACATTTCTCTGAAAGCTCTGTCCACGCACAGACACCACAGCCAGGCACACTTAGCTGCTGCGCTAAATCATACCAGTGACCCTATGACTACAGCTCTTCCCAGAAGCAAGGGGTTTGCATGGGTAACAGCTCTAAGCTGGCGGTACAGTAGGCCACCTTTTTGCTGGAAATGTGTCATCCTGGCAGCAACAAGCTCTGTAATCTGGCATGAAAATTTGCAGCAAGACTGTGGTTAGGAATCAGGCTGGACGGACTGAGATAAGAAATTAGCGAGGGTAATCAGCCATTGGAATAATTTACCTGGGGAACCAGTGCAGTCTATCACTTGGTATCTTGAAATCAAGACTCGGTACTTTTTTAATAGAATTTTGGATTTGATGCAGTGATAACCAGCTGGGAATGTAAATACCTGCTAGGGGTCAGAATAAGGCATCCGTCCCCAAATGGCTGATACTACAAACATCAACTGTTCATCTCACAGAAAAGGGAAACAATTTCTCTCTGTACAGCCCAAGTGCCTAAACAATAGAGCACAACTACACCTGCACTGAAGTCACTTCTAAGTACTTCATTAAAAGATACAACAGGAGTTCAGCGAGGAGCTGCAAAGCTGAAAGGAATTACAAAACTCACCAGGCATGACTACAGAAATAAGGTAGCTATGTATAATTTAGCTAAACAGTAACCAAGCAGCCAACATCAAACTGGAAAGATACCAGATGACAGAAAGCATGGTAAGTCTTAGAATCAAATATTCTCAGAAAAAAGTCTGATTCCAGTTATGAATTTGAAATCCCTTGCAGGCTGTTTCTTAAATTTTGTCTGGAATAACCATGGAGAGTGAATGTAACTTACATGAATACAAACTAATTAAATAAAACAGCCCACTTTAAACCAGACTCCAAAGTAGAGTATGTTAAAAAAAAATGTTTGGCTCTACCTCTAGAAAGGACTTGAAACAAGTGAACTGTAAGATTAAGAGTCAATAGAACAAGATTAAGAACGCCTATCTAAAGTTAACAGGATGAAATAATAAAGAAAAAAGGTCCCAGGGAACAGTCTCTTCTCAGCAAATTTTCCCAGGATGCACAAGAGGTTCCCAGAGGAAGTACTTGGGTCCCACTATTTCAGACAGCAGGAACAGGGGGCTTCAGCAAGAGCACCAGCCTCAAGCCTGGCTGCCTGTTGTCACTTGCAATTACATTGTATAACCTCACTCACAGACTTACAAGATTGCTAGGCTACTGTACACAGCTCAATGCCACCCTCAGCTGAGAGTTGGCAAAACGAGGTTCTACACAGAAGCCAGCTGAGCTGTTTCCAATATTAACAATAACTGAGAATTAAGAATTCCCATTCGGTGTAACTTCATGACTGATTTGTGGATGCTTCCTCCTCACCCAGTTCAGTCGCAGTTCTGAAATCTGGGTCACCCATACATTATTCCTCCAAACCAAGCCACCTCCCTCCTAAGCAACCCTTTAAAAGGATCTCTGCCCTTATCCAAGCCATCTCCAACCAGCCATTTAGGGTATGAGAAACTCCAAAGTACCAAATAACCAGGTCACAAAACTTTAACATGTTACAGATGTGGTTTGGTCAGAGAAGACCAGGCACATAGCTCAAGGAGAAGCCAACAGCATCCCCATCCAGCAGCTCCGGACTTGGCAAAGCCTGCAACAAGTCAACACAGATTGGTTGAGCTCAGATCTTCCCTGGCCCTGTATTCCCTACCAGGGTTGATCCAGGTCTTATCCAACCTCTGGGAATAGAGGAGCACCAAGCGCTAGGATGATACAGGTGCTGGGGGGAGGATGGGTCAAGGCCAGAGCCGTGGGAGCTCCCCCCCGCAGCATGTTGTTTGGAGCGCTGAGGTTGCCACCAGACCTGCTGCAGTGGCCGGGGCTCCTACGGGGCTGCGGGAAGGAGATGGAAAGCGAATATCTCTCCTTCCATTCCCCCGCCTTCCCTCCGTGACAGGCCATAAAAGTCACGAGGCGTCAGCCAGCAGCGCAAGGAGGAAAACAACACGGTGTCCAGAGTTCAAGCACTGACCCGGGACTCCTGGAGCTGAACCCCCAGCGAGCACCGTGGGACCTCGCTCCGGCGTGGGAGGCACCATTTCTGCTGGAAGAGGCTCCGGCTCCTGGCAGCTGCGCCTGCGACCGGGCCTGTGCGCCGGGCCCTACCTGCT
>NW_009915210.1:15469-31854 GCF_000696875.1 Nestor notabilis | reverse complement strand
AGCGCGGCCGAGCCTGTGCATTAGTGACCAGGCACATTAAATTGTCGTGTCTCGGAGAGTCAAACCACATACCCCAAATTTCCCTGGAGGTCCTGCCGTTTTTTCCAGACTTTTCCATCTAGGAGGTTGTGTGCGCTGTTTGCAGCCATGTACCGCCTCGGCTGGAGGGATGGCACTGAAGAAAGGCAGGGGCCCACCTCTCCGACGTCCATCCTGCCGTTTTTTCCAGACTTTTCCATCTAGGAGGTTGTGTGCGCTGTTTGCAGCCATGTACCGCCTCGGCTGGAGTGATGGCACTGAAGAAAGGCAGGCGCACACCTTCCTGGTCCAGCTCCTACCAGTGGTTCCACCTCAAGGTTGTGCCCAGGCACAGGCATAAGGATGCCCTTAGGGCCGGGCTTGGCTGCCATTTTGTACTCAGAAGACAAATAAAGAAACAAGCTTTTTTCTACTGAGCATTTATATGCTAGCAGTCAAAAAAACCCCAAGAAGTTTAACACACAGCTTGGGTATTTGTTGTCCTCCCAGCTTCCCATTTTTGTTGCTTCCTGGCCATGTGGGGACAGTTGCAGTGCCTCGGGGACACACAGGGACCCTGGGCCTGGGGCAGCCACTGTCTCAAGGCACGACCAGAACTGGTCCTAGGTGCCAAACACCTCATTGCCTCATCCGCAATGCCAGTTTACCAAAATTGAAATTTAAGATGTATTTAATCCTCCCGCTTTCCATTCTTAGTCCTTCTGTTCTTTTTGTCTGGAGTTACATCATTTTTTACCTGAATATACAGACCATGGTCAATAAAAGGGGGTAGAGGAGGAAAGTATTTTCTGTTCAGGTTGTTTTGGGAAGCATTTTCTTTGGTGTGACCAACATAAGAAGAACGCGAGTGTGTCCAGAGCAGGCCACAAAGATAATCAGAGGGTGGGAGCATGTCTCCTATGAAGACAGGCTGAGAGAATTGTTCTTGTTCAGCCTGGAGAAGAGAAGGCTCCAGGGAGACCTTAGAGCAGCTTCCGGTGCCTGAAGGGGGGCTACAAGAAATCTGGAGAGGGACTGTTTACAAAGGCCTGTAGAGGTAGGACAAAGGGGAATTGCTTTAAACTAGAAAAGGATAGATTTGGATTAGGAAGAAATTCTTCCCTGTGCGGGTGGTGAGGCCCTGACACAGGCTGCCCAGAGAAGCTGTGGCTGGGCCGGCCCTGAAAAGTTCAAGGCCAGGACGGGGCTTTGAGCAACCTGGTCTAGTGGAAGGTGTCCCTGCCCATGGCAGGGGGGGTGGAACTAATCTTAAAGTCCCTTGCAACCCAAACCATTCTATGATTCTGTGATTCTATGGTGTGTCTCCCAGTAAATTACTATTTGTTATTAAGTGCAAATTATTCCACTCGGGCACTGGCCAATAATTTGTCTTCCATCTAGGCATCCAAGTGGTGTCCTCATGTTTGGGTTCACACATCCCAATAAAAGTTTAACTAGACATATTTAGTTTTTGTTGGTGTATATAGTAAGAGTTATTCCTAACATTGCTTTATCATTGAAAGACTTCATTTTCATTGTTTAGAACTGTGCCAAATTGTAAAAGTGCTCATCGACATTTTCATGCCAGCTGTTTCTCAGGCTAAACTTCTGTCAAGGGGCTCCACTTAAAACTATTCTACTTGCATAAAAATGAAATTGTACTGTTTTGCTCATGTTACAGAAGAAAAACTCTACCTTACTGTAGCTGCACCTCCTGATTTCCAGGGGCTCCTTTGGCAACAGAACCAAAAGAAGGATGACTCTCTTGTAATCTTAATTAATCTTTAGCCTATTGGTGCCTGATGAACACATAGGAGAGAACAGCTGGTCTCATGGCAAGTTACATGGGCTTAGTGCTGAGGGAAAAGGAACAGAGGGGATGAGTTTCCAGGACTGGGAACTAGGAAAGCAAGGAATGGATGTGGGGATACTAAGGAACAGGAAAAGATGGAGGAGTGTAGCCAGAAGATGGAGAAGGAAGTATGAGAGTATCTGCAGGGAGGATATTTGGGCAGGAGCCAGTGGCTGGGTGGAGAAGGACAGATAGGACCACAGGACAACCTGCCCTGGGGAATGTGAGCCTACTAGTGCTGGCTCTCAAGTGGTCATGAAGCCTGTGAGCACAGTGTGTCACATGGAGAAATAAGTAGTCTCCTACGACTGTAATCTCCTTTGATAGCTGGCTCACAGCCTCACCAGTATTCAGACTGGCAGTCATGCAGTGAAAAGGATTTTAAAGGAAACTTTAGAAAACTACATGGAAAACATTAAAGCTCCAAAGACAAAACCTTCATAGAGTATTGTATGTAGTATGTGATGAGAGTCAGTTTTTAAATCACCTTTGTAGTGTGTTTTTTTCCACAAGACTCCTGCCTCAATGCAAAGGATGTTTTTAATTAATGTATAGTTTTTCAATGTTTCTCTTCATTTTCATCATGTAAAGTGGAACCTTTCATGTCATATTCACTGTACATTCTTCAAACCCTGCCTTGAAGGCAGGTTAATTAATTTCCATGATGGCTTTTCTGTGGTACTCTTAGAACTCCTTCAAGCATTATAAATTTAACTTTATAGCAGCCTTCTAAGTTGAATTAGTACTATTATCATATTTTACACACAGGGAAGAACTAACAGAAGGTGATGTATCTGGAGTTGTCTGTAATTGTTTGTTAATTCTTTTCTGTTGTGGAGGTTGGCAAATTGTTTTAAAGCAGGGAATACTGGATTTAATGCAGTTTGCATCTACCAGCACCTAAGAAACAAGACCATAATTGTTCTTGTTCAGGTTAGACTTTAAACACTTTAAGGGTCTTTAAGCACCACGTGTAGTGGGTCACTTACAATCTATGAAGCTTTGGTATGCACTTACACCCATGTAAGTACATACTAACTCCAGGAGTTGGGAACTAGTTTCAGACATATCTGTGTGCCCTTCTTTATGACAGATAGAGGAACTCTGGGGAATATTGTAATCTTCAATGTTTAAAAAGGAAGTTATGAACTGTTTAATTTTGCCCAAACTTCGCAGAACAAGATTATTTTCTTGACCATAGCAGCTAAAGAGGCTTTTCCAGTGGTGGTGGGACTACAGGCAGTGTCTGCGTGCTCAGTGTTGGAGATGTCACCATGTCCCTCTGCAAGTTTCCACCCCACCTTGCTCTACTGTCCCTTCATATCACACTAATGGAAACCATCCTAGCGGCAGCATGTCACCAGGAGCAACGTGAGGCTCCCATTTTGAGTGATAAGGGAAGGAACGCATAACCTGACAGCCCTACAGCCTTGGAGAGCTGAGGCATGGGACTGGGAAGCTTCTCCTTACCCCCAGGACCAGGAGCATGAATTATCACACCGCTGCCTGTGAGGACAGGTCGATGGGAAGGTAGAGGCTGTCTGTGTGCTGGGCTGCAGCCAGCCTCTTATCATCAGCTGTCTGGCATGAATTATAAGGCAATGCAGGAATTCTCCCAAGCACAACAATGTCCTGTTGAGCCTCTGACTGGGAAGGTGTTTTACTGCAGATACGTAGATTATTCTGCTTTCTTCATCTGATGCCTAGTTTGTCCTTCTATGAATGGAACTCTGATAACACTTGTTCCAGATTGTTGTATTTTAAAGTGTTTTTCTTTCTTTTGTAGTGTGTTGTGCACTGTTAAAATCAGTACCACTTTGGGGTTTTTTTGTGTAAAGCAGTTTTCTCCTCTTACCATGCATTTTCAGCAGGTACTATATTATACCAGGTCTGTGCAAATATTCATACATGAGCTATAGTAGGTGTTGGTCCACCTAAGTCTAGGAAAATCTCAGGTGAATCTGCGGAGAGGTGAAGTCTTAAAGTCAGTTTAGGATGGAGGCAGAAGGAAGCTGTAGGGACTCCTAATTTAGTCACCTTACAGACATTAAAATAAAAGTTGTCAGAAGTGTAAAATTATTTTGAAAAGCTTGGTTTCTTTTTTTACTGTTTTTTTTATCCTGTGGTTTTACCTATGTGACCAAAGCCATCTATCCCTAAAGATGCCTCTGAGGGAGACAGAATGGTGAGCCCTGAGCAAACTGGCCAAATCTACAGTGTTACCAGTCTAGGATGGTGCATAGTTTCAGCTCTATTTTGCCATTTTGAATCAACAGCCAACAAGTCGGGAACCCAAAAAAGTGAGGCAAATGGAATGGCTGCCTGTGATATTTCAGTTAAAGCAATTGGCCCAGCGTCACGTAAACAGTGCATGTCAAAGATGGGAAATCCATTTCTCCCAGGCAGTATTTGTCTGCTTTAAGTTCAGAATCAGTCTTCCATTTCTGAAACTCCTGGAAGTCCAGTGCCTTATAACTTATGAATGAAATTGAGTGATTGCACTGCTGTATTTTTACAGACTATACACATTTGTCTGAAGAGAAATACTCCTCTTCATCAGCTAACTTTGTGTCCAAGAGAAACAACATGACTCAGAAATTATAAAGAGTATTTTAACACATATATCAGAAACTGAAAAAAAAAAAGGTTGTGGGCATGACTAATTATAGTTATTCATGATTGTTGAAATATTAACTCACCACCTTAAGCATTCTTCTAAAATAGATCATAAATCATAATCATACTTAGAGAGCTATTGAGAAATTAGGTTTGCAGATGACAGAAATGCTCATGGACTAGGTGACTGATAAGAAACCTTCCTCATGAGGGATCAGTCTTACACAAAAAAAATCGTGGGCACTGAGTCAATAAACCAAGGCACAGTATGATAACTGAGAAGAATCTTTCTTTTCCCAGTTGCTTGAAACCTTTCTATAAAATGTGTTGGTGGTGTCAGACTTGAAGCTAGATATCAACAGCAAAATGGTGCTCTGTTTCAAAACCACGATTTTGAAATCAAAAGTCATGGTTGTATTTCTAAAGGAATTCTACCTTTTAGTTGTGAAATTGCCTGGTGAAATGGCTTTGATTTCTGTTTGTCTCTCACTGTCTAAAAAGCCATGGGTTGAATATCCACAGGAATTAAGATACCTTTTTAAGTTTCCTTGATTGAAAAGCAGGACCAATGTGTAGCTAGCTCAGTCTGGCAAAGCTTAAACTGCATCTGTCTGCTTTGAGTACTTACATAGCTAAGAAGTGTCATT
Organism: Nestor notabilis; assembly: GCF_000696875.1. Classification (NCBI taxonomy): domain Eukaryota; kingdom Metazoa; phylum Chordata; class Aves; order Psittaciformes; family Psittacidae; genus Nestor; species Nestor notabilis. Next base: position 26,721 of record NW_009915210.1, on the reverse strand, counting down.
CAGTGAACAATATCAGCCTAATGTTAAAATAATTTTTAGGATGAATCATAATGGATTGCTTTTGTATTTGTCATTTGGCATGCAAAAATTGTCTTAGTTCTCCTCCACATGAAAATATACATTAAAACCCACCTACATTGTTAAATCACGCATCTTCTACCCCAATATCATATACCATATATGATTTTTTATTTTCACAGAGTGCTTTGAACTAGGGGCATATTCTCACTTGCCTCACACATTCATGTTAACTTCTGAAGTTCAGCCAGAGCTATTTGATTTGGAACCAGTGGGGTCAGTCTTCACAAAAAGAAGTGAAAACAGAGAAGGAGAGTAACTCTCTCATCACCTTGTCCTTCGTTACTTACGGCAAAAGCATTTTAAGTCATGTACAAACATAGCCCTGCCTACACATCCTGCTTTGCTGAGCGTGGTAATGGAATAAACAGTAGTGGAATGCCCCACAAACCTATTTCACAGCTGATTTAAGTTAAGTATTTTTTTCATCAATTTTTCATTCGAAGGTTGATGTATGTTTTTTCTCCAGTTCTCCCAGAAATAAGGCCTTCCTTATTTACCACCGAATATCTGCTCTTCTTCTCCAGATTCAAAACCTTGTAAGCCATGAATCCTAAGAGCTTTATTGCTGATTTATTTTCAGATTTGTGGGTAGGTATCATCGGAAGATATGAACAGGTTAGAGTTCGATGAGTTTTAGATTGCTTTTAGTTCTGGGATTAAACTAAAGGTTCTTTACTGCAGTATTAGGCAAAGAAAAGGCAAAAGCTCTGTTAGCCTTTCATGCTTTAACAGGATGTGACACAGTCTTAGCATTTGCTGGGAGAGGCAGGAGAAGATAAGTCTTGCTTAGGAAGGAAAGAATGTCTGCCCTGCAGCCATAGAAACATCTCTCCATTTCTCTTCACCACCTGCTGAAGTGATTGATATTTGCCTGAAGGATTTGCAGTTATTTGTAGTATTTTTGTTTAACTGCACCAGTGTACTTTGCCAGGAAGAGGAACATTTTTTCCCAGCAGTACATCATCTATTCATATAGGGGACAATTATGTTATATTCATATATGATAGAAGCATGGACAGGAACGTATTTACATCAGATTGATAATAAGGTGTTCTCAAGGTTATGGAATATCAAATCCTAAGATATTTCTACCCTGACTGAATGCCTAAAATAGCATTAAACTAATTAAGTTTAGTTATCATTGAATAATAATTATAGTACATCAGATGGCAGTCACTAGAGAATTATTTTTTACCTTTTTGTTAAATTAGCATAACATGTGTGATAAATAAAGTCACCTTGAAGGGAAGTCTGACTACCCTGGGGATGCAAGACCTCTGGAAAATACAGACCGGGTAGGACCAAGAAGCTGTGGGGTCTTGACACTACATAAATTTATGACATGATTACAGAAGGCTCTGCCTCACACTTACAGTGAGACCATTGGCATGCTCTCTGCTCACCCCATTCTGTATGCCTGGTAAGTCTAATGCCTCAGCCTTTCTGAGCATTATCCTTAAGATAACTCTGGGAGAGACTTGACAATTTGAGAAGTCAGTGTGCTTTAGGTCTGCTTTCGTAATTAATTTTTTAAAATTATTTTTTAAATCATAGACATTAATTCATGACAGAAACAGATGTCACTTAAGAAAATACTTAATAGCCGCCCTGCATAGGAAAATAGAATTTGAATTCTGATTGCTTTTATTGAAGAAGAGAGAAAGAACATTGTAAAGAAAAATTATTTACTTTCATAATCAATTTTCATTCTTCCTTAACTTCCACAGACCATGGCAGTTATTCATGCGTGTGACTAGGTGCACTGAAGCATAGAGAATGCAGCGCTGGTCACAGCGATTCTGTGGTTGCTTCAAAGCAAGATAAATCAGGCTGTGCCTGTAGATACCTACAGTCTAAAGGTCTCCTGGTTATTAAAATGAGACCAGTAATTTTGAAGGAAGTAGTGTTTGAAAAATGATTGAGCTGAGCCTCAACTGAACATTTTAACACAAAAGGGGAAAGTCTATTGACAGAACTTGTTCATCAAGAATGAAATGGATCTTCAGGCTGAGCTCCACTGACTTCAACACAGCTACAGCAAATTACACAATCTGCCTCTGAACAGAAAAATTATTTCAGTTTATCATGTATAAACATTCAAAAGAAAATCTTAAATATGTGTGCTAAAAAGATAAAATAACAACTTTATAGAAGTGTCATGAAGATATATTTAAGTAGTTGTCATCCATTTCAAAACTTGAGTAAACATCAGATATTAATCAAACATTAACTTACCTTAATTTCATAGGTTGAAGATCATTCCCATGTACGATTACAGATCAATTTTCTGCCTCCCTGCCAATCCAGCAATTCATGGAACATGCTGCTTCCTGTAGATGTGAATTTTACAGGAGTTGTAACTAAGCAAACATAGTGAATGTATTTTGTAAATGTTTACAAACCTCTGTAGCCAACCTAAGAGAGGACAAAATATAAAATAAAATAATCTGGTAATTGCTAGGGAGTTAATACAAATAGGCATGACATACTCTGTGGCAATAATGTGAAGGATGGTACCAAATGCATAATGCTGGTTTTGCAGTCATTTAGAGTGTTTTGTGAAATCTCTCTCTTTGAAAATTAATCGCCCTACCCCTCCCTACCTCCCACCCCAAAAGTCAGGTCTAATTACATCTAGTACGTATTTGGTAGTATCCCCTTTTTTTTTTTCCCCTAATTTCTACTGCAGAACAGAATGTTCAAAGTTTAAATTAATTTGTGATATTTATGAGAGAATTTATTTACTCTGTCTTCAAACTCAATTTGAAGATACAACCTGATGCAACTAACCCAACTAGCTGGAAAAAAAATAAGATGGCTAACAGCATTTTTATTTGGAGAGAATTCTGCCATTTCAAAATTCCTTTTCATTTCAAATCAAAGTAATGGAAATTACTTGTAGTTAAAAAATGTTTAAGGATTCTGCATATTTCCTCCTAGCCATATGACAAAGTTTTCATAGCACTCTTGAATATCCTGTTACCACAGTGTAGTGGTAACACATCTAGGAACAGGTATGTCTTCCAATCTGGGGACTTAAATTTTCCATATTTATAGATACTAAGGGTGCTTCTCTTCTTTTCCAGATGACATGATGGAGATCTAAATCCCTGTCTAAACACAGCCCCCAGGATCTTTTGGATACTGTGGGTTCTCTTGATACTTCAGTGCAATATTTTTCTTATCTTTCTCTAAACAATTTTAACTCAAACATGATCCATGTTATATGTACCATCCTTTTCCTTTCTCTGAAGTCATTAATGCATAATGCTATTTCACCATCTTTATTTTTCTCTTCTATCTTTCCTAAATGATGCATATATTTCCATCCTGATATTCCAGCCACAACTGCTAATCCTCCACATCTCTGTACTAGCTAGTTTCACATTCTGACTGAGTTGTTATTCTGACTCTCTGCTGTTGTACTAATGTTACTGATTCATACTGGCCACCACAAAAGACTAATTTTTAGCCAGTATTTTCCCACTCCGTATTAGCCAGCAAGTGCTCTTGTCAGTACTGGCACTTTCACTCCTCTGACCCTCCAGTACTTCTTTCTCAGTGCATTATCATCATGCAGATTAAATGAACCTTTCCCAGCTTTGTTCCCTGCTTTTAAATTTAAGCTCTTATCAATCAAATTAACCTTGATCCAAGTCCTAAGGATTCAAACTGTTTGGTGCATAATCCTCTTCCAAAAATGTTTCCCAGTGGCAGATCAGCTCTAAACCTTCCTAAAGGGTGAGTTGTTGGTTTTCACTGTCTAGTTGCATCTTTCTGCTCAGTCTTTAAAGACCAGAAGAATTCCATTCCATTTTTATTGATATTTGTATTAATCACAATTAAGTGGGCTGTAATTTCAGACATCTTTTCCATGTCTTCCTACTAGCAGACAATTGCTTCTGCAGTTGGAGCAGTTTCTCCACGTTCATTCCTGAGCCTTGACCTACTGGAGCAGAGGCGTGCTGGAGTCAGAAAGACCATTTCCTATGTGGTTTAGATTAGCCAAACTAAATAAAGTTATTTCAACATCTTCAGCAAACCACTACCACTTGACAGACACACACACACAAGAAGCAGTGCTAGGTACTTAGTGTCAAGACCAGGAAAGCCAAAGCCCATCTGGAGCTGATACAGCTAAGGGGCACTGGTTGGAACAAGACAGACTCTGTAAGAATGCTAATTGGAAAAGCAAGTTCAGTGACAGTGGGCTTGTGGTGGTGAAGGCCTCTAGTGCTAACAGGTATCAATGGAAAAGCTAGTGAACTCAGTGCCTTTTTTCTGCCTCTGCCTTCCCAGCCAAAGCCAACTCCCAGGCCCCTGCCTGTATGGGCACAGCTGGGGAAGGAACTGGGCAGGCAGCAATGGAGGAGCAATGGGTTAGAGAAACTGAACATATTCAAATCCATTGGGCTGGATGGGAAAAAGACCAAGCTAATGGAGGACCTGGTGGGCTTGAGTGTGAGGCCCCTATCTACCTTTAAAGAAGGCACGAAGGAGGACTTGGGAAACTATATGGCAGTCAGTTTCACCTCAGTCAATAGAAAGGTCAGGGAGCACATAATCAGCAGTAGTCAGTCCAGGAAGGCGAACTATGTTTGACCTGCCTGATTTCCTGCTGTGATAACATGAGTGGCTCTGTGGGTAAGGGCAGAGTGATGGGTATAATATACCTTCATCCGAATATAGCTTTTGACACCACCTTCCCCAGCCTTCCCCTCTGGAAACAGCAGAAGCATGGCCTGGACAAACAGACTGTTTAGATGACTTGAAAACTGGCAGTAAGGGTAGCAGTCAATAATTCCACATTTTGCTGGTAATCTGGGGTCAGTATTGGCACCCTTATCCAGTGCCTTCATTAGCAACCTGGCTGCAACGCAGAGCTCATTCTAAGCAGATCTGCACATGAGTCTAAGTTAGTGGCTGCTGGTTCAACCCCAAAGGACCCTGAAAATCTTAAGGATTGAACGGAGATGTCATGATCCTTAGAAGAAGTATGAAGTTCTGCACCTGGGACAGCTGGAATAACCCCATGTACAGGTTTAGGCTGGGCGGTGGCTGAGTAGGTCATAGTCCTGTGGGTTACAGTGCATACTGGGCCGAATGTGAACCTGTGGCATGCCTTTCTGAAAGAAGGTATGTACTGAGTTACATTGTAAGTGTGGCCATCACATCAAGGGAAATTTGCTGAAAATCTCTGCTTGGTACTGGTGAAGCCATACCTGAAACAGTGTTTGCTGTTGGATACCTCTGCTCCAGAGACACGTGGTGAAATTCAGTGGAGGGTAATAAGCAAGCTATTGAAGAGGGCTAAAGGAGTTGGGTTTACTTAGCCTGGTAAAAAGGAAGCTAAGAAGTAACATAACATCAACCTACAACTGCTTGAAGGATTATTAACAAAAGTGACAAAATCAAACTCTTCTTGCTACTGCCAGCTGGTCTAACAGAGCAATTGCCACAGTTTACAACTTGGAAGGTTCAGACTGGGTATTGGAAAATAAAATCACAAGAAGGTAGCCAGGCAGATTAGGTTGTCCAGAGGGGTGGAGGAATCTGTCACTCGGGCTTTACAAGACTTGGGCAAAACCAAGAGTGACATAATCTAGTCCTGAGCTGGTCCAACTAAGCGACAAGCTTCAGAGGAGCCTTCCAACCAATATTTTTATGCTCTTGCAGCAGGTCTCACAACATCTTATTAATAAAGCCCTATTATTAAAATAATCTATTGATTAACTTGTTTGTTTTCATGAGTGGTAGTAGAAGATTGTCACCTAGCCTGTTGGAAGAGAGAAAACACCTTGGGAACAGATGGGAAACACCTTGTTTAGTTGTGTTGCATAAGTGAGACAACACCTCTCATCATCCCACTTTATGGAGTTACAACTATAGCAAGAGACTTTAGCTAAGGAAACGCATGCAAGTCACACTTCTGCTCCACATCCCTCTTTCGCTTGCCCTGGTACCCGTTCGCTTTTTCAGCTTAGTTGACTTAGTCCTCTACCACATTAAAATCTGAATCTAAACTCAGTTGTTCCTTCTGCCTTGTCTGAAACAAAGAAGATGGGATGCACCTAACATACCTACAAGTGCTGAAAAAACAGATGTTTTGGTTATAATGTATAAATCTTCAGCAAAGAAATCTGAAATATATGTGCTAAAAAGGTAAAATAACTTTACAGAAGTTTGAGAGAGATGTGTTTAGATAGTTGTTGTATATTTCAAAACTTGAGTAAACATGTGATGTTAATCAAACATTAGCTTACCTTAATTCCAAAGTTTAAAGATCACTGTCATGTACAATTGAGGATCAGTTTTCTTCCTGCCTGCAAATTCTGAAGTTCATGGAACATGCTGCTTCCTGTAGATTTGAATTATGCAAGCTGTAACATCACAGAGCTGGCTGATGTCACTGTGAGGCCACTCTTGCTAATCTCTGAAAGGTCTTGATGATCAGGGGAGGTTCCTGCAGACTGGAATAAAAACAAATGTCACTGCTCTCTTCAGGAAGGGCAAAAAGGGAGATCCAAGAATCTGCAGAGCAGGCAGCCTCACCTCAGTCCCTGGGAAGGATTTCCAAACTTGTCAAGGATAAGAAGGTGTTGGGGAGTAGTCAGCATTGATTTACAAAGTGGAGATTATGCCTCCCCTATGACGAGATGATACGGGTGGCCTGGTGGAGGAAGGGAGAGTAGTTAACATTATTTATGTTGACATGAGAAAGGCTTTCAACACTGTTTCCTGTAGCACCCTCAGACAAAGTGATGGACTAGATAAATGGACAGTGGGGTGAATTGAAAACTGACTGAACTGCCAGGCTTAAAGGGCTGTGATCAGTGGCATGAGGTGAAGCTGGAGGCCAGCCACTAGTGGTATACCCCAGGAGCCAATACTCAACATCTTCATTAATGACCTAGATGATGAGACAGAGTGCACCCTCATCAAGTTTGCAAATGACACAAAACTGGGAGGAGTAGGTAATACATCAAATGGGCGTACTGCCATCCCAAGGCACCTCAGCAGGCTGGAGAAATAGGTCAACAGAATCCTTGTGAATTTCAAGAAAAGGAAGCGCCAAGTCTTGCCTCTGGGGAGAAATAGCGAAGTACTTGAGGATGCACAGAAACACTGTATCTGACCTCCCTTTTATTTTGTGATTGAAGCAACAGAAGTCTCATTTTACCTGCCTTTTTTTTTGTCCTTCTCCTCAGACCTGCTCTCAATCCTGTCATCCCCCAGCCTGCATTTGTGCTTGGGATTGCCCCAACACATGTGCAGGACCTTGCACTTGGTCTTGTTGAACCTCATGAAATTCACATGGGCCACTTCTTGAGCTTGTCCAGGTTGATCTGGATGGCGTCCCATCCCTCAGGCATGTTGCTGCACCACTCAGCTTGGTGTTGTCTGCAAACTTGCTGAGGGTGCACTCGATCCCACTGTCTGTCACTGATGAAGATATTAAACAGTACTGGTCCCAGTATGGACCCCTGAGGGACACCACTTGTCACCAATCTCCACCTGGACATTGAGTCATTGACCACTACCCTCTGGATGTGACCACCCAGCCAATTCCTTATCCACCAGTCAGTCCATCCATCAAATCCAGATGGAAGGAAGTTTAAAATAGGGCTTGAATAGACAGGTTCTCAGCAATAACAACAAAATTATTCCAGGAGTTGCACTTATTTCCTCAGAAGGCACCTCCCTAGAAGAAAGGCTGCAAGCTAATGAAATAAAAAGATGAAGAAATGATCCTGCAGAATGAATACTCAGACCAATTATAGACTTAGGAAAATACTTCATTTAAACATGAACTTGAAAATAATTCCAGCTCAAACAGGTATAATTCTGAAGGTCTTCCTGGTGTGAGAAGTATATACTACTCTCCAGACTAATATTTACTTTTCTCAGCTGGGATTTAGGAGATATAAATCAGACTTTGGATCTTAGCTCTAACTTAACAAATTAAAACCACTGAAATAATAGATATAAACCTTCCCATAGCTATCCTATGCAGCCAAACTTAAACAGGGGAAGTTTAGGTTAGATATAAGGAAGAAGTTCTTCACGGTGAGGGTGCTGAGGCACTGGAATAGGTTGCCCAAGGAAGCTGTGAATGCTCCAACCCTGGCGGCGTCCAAGGCCAGGTTGGACAGAGCCTTGGGCGACATGGTTTAGTGTGTGGTGTCCCTGCTCACAGCAGGGGGGTTGGAACTAGATGATCTTAAGGTCCTTTCCAACCCAAACCATTCTATGATCTATGATTCTAATTCTTTCTGGCAACCATATAGTTCTGACAGAAAACAAAAACCAAAAAAACTTTAATAGGTTGAATTTTGGTGACTCGATGTTGAATAAATCTTAGGAGGATAGCCTTAAGCCTTAACTTGAATTTAACAGAAGTCCCAGTCTAAACTCAAGCACATATAAAATCTGTCATCTTGTAGAGAATTTTTTATGTGGTTCAGAAATGTGCAGTGACAGCCTGAATCTCATTTGTTCTCTCAACTCAGTTCAATGGTTATTAAGAAAACTAAAACCCCACATAGTCAAAAAAATAATTTCAAAACCAATTCACAGAGAGTCCATAAAACATGAGAATGATCCTGCCCCTCCCCGAGGTTTTCAGATCCATGTATCTGTGGTTATGCCAGGAACCAGTGCCATAGTCCGCGGTGCAGTTTTCCCTAGAGATACAGGCACATCTGATTGCATTGAAGATAAAAGCTAGGCTTTTTTTTTTTTTTTGGGGGGGGGGGGGGGGGGGGAAGAAGGGGGAACTCTACATTTTTATGCAATTTCCCAATTGTAATTTTTCACTTCATACAAATCCTCCACTGAGACAGAGTCACTCAATTGCCTTCTCTAACAGCAAAGTAAGTCAGGAGTTCTCAGGTTCTTAGAGTAAAGTTCAAGTCTTGTGATTCAGATCAGCAGCGGACAAAAAATACTACACCAGATGCTTGTTTCAGACTGCACTGAAGAGAACCTGTGATGCTGAGACCGTGTCTGAAGCACCGTGTCCACTCTGGGGCTCCCCAACATGAGAAAATGAGCAAGTCCAGCAGATGACTAACAGGTCGGCTAAAGGGACTGGAGTACAATATTCTGAGGAGAGGCTCAGAGATCTGGGTTTGCTCAGCCTCTAGAAAAGAATGATGAGGGGAGATACTACTCCTGTGTGCAACTATGTATTTGGGGTGGAAGAGAAGAGAAGAAAGCCAGGCTCTTCTTTGTTGCACGCTGTGGATGAGCAGGAGGCAATGGACACAGCTCAGAAAACTGAAGTTTCCAATGAGATGCAAGGAATTAATTTCCTTTTAACCATGAGGGTGGTCAAACACTGAAACAGGTTTTCCAGAGAGGCTGTGGCAACTCTGCCCTTGGAAATATTCAAAAAGCAACAGGACAAAGCCATAAGCAACCAGCTTTAAGTGGACCTGCTTTGCTTGGGAGGTTGGACTGGCAACCCCAGAGGTCCCTTCCAACCAATTCTGTGACTCTAACAACAACTAAAACTGTGATTTCTTCAGAGTCTTCAGAGACTATACCAGCTTGCAACAGTCTTCGTACCTCCAGCACTCTTCTCACCTCCCAGTGCACTTCTCCTTCAGCTTGGCTGGTACTAATGCAAACTGAACGGGGAAAGTGTCCTTTTCTGTACCAATTATACCAATGCAATATTATCCTGCCAACACAACCATACAGAAATAGAGTAACACAAATACCAACTTCATGAAGTGGTCAGTGCTAAACTCTATAGTAATAAACATGAACCTAACTGTAGTGCTATTGTAGTACTATATAGTACTATTGAGGGAGTAATTTCACAGGACTACTACACTTGGGGAACTTCAGTTGAAAAGTCCCCCATGCTACTGCTAATTCAGCTCGGCTCAAGAGAAAAGGCTTCTGTGGCTTCTGATTTCTTGTTATTGTATAAAAGTATGACATAATATCTACTGAAGAAATCATATGGATATAGTACTTCAGCTATGTAAACTAGGTGTGCGTGTTACTGTTACCATGAAAAATGTCAAAAACTATGTGAAGGAGCAGGACCCCTTAATCCAAATTTGATTGATAGGAGGCGTAATAGTACTTCTGATCTCCCTGGATCTCATTTTCTCCTCACATACCACGTTCTTCAGTGTGTTCTGAGGATCAGTGTAGACTCTCTAAATATCGCAAAAGTTTAGATTTCCAAGAATTCTGGTTTGCTCAGTGGTTTTCACCTTGTGTCTTTAGACACACATGCATCATCTACACAAGAAGCTTGGAACAGGGACTGGAGTACACTTAGCCTTTACTTACTACACAGCACAGCACACTCAAAACCTGCTGTCCAAAGGCATGTTCTCACTGTGCTACACGTACATGGAATTATTTGAGCTGGAAACACTTTTGACCTATCAGTACTTTTCTCTGGCAAACTACACAGTAACCTACAAAAGGGGAGGAATGTGCTCCATCTTCTGGATGCATCTCATACACAAGTTCTATTGAGGAATTCAAAAGTAAATACAAAGAAACTTCATTTAAAATAACTTCCAGTTTTTGGTAAATGAGTTAACTTTTTGCTCCATGTGATTGTCTTGGGGTGGGTGGCTCTAATACGTATATCCCCTACACCCTTATCTAGCCTCATGCATGTGACAGGACATTACGTGTTTAAAGAAGGGCTTGGGTATTAAAGAAGGAAAAAATTAGGTGCTATACTCTCCTCCTTTACCCCTTTTATTATTTTAATTGATTTAGAAGATGTCAATCTATGCAAGTAATCTGAAACAGTTGTCTTCTTTATATAAAGTTATTTGCTACTTGGCACTTAAGCTGTTTCTTCTAAATGCTCCCCTATGCCCTAAATCAGACACACATCTTCAATGTTTTTTTATACTCTAACATCTGCCTATATAACTATTGCTGGGTTAACGTAAGCTACCTATAACAACACATATTCAGCTACTGGCTATATTCTTTTCTCTTAGTTACCACACATTATTTTCTCTATTATACTATACTAAATACTACAGTTAACCGAGACTTTTGTAGTCCTAAACAGTAACATTACAGCTGTTTAGTTTAAAACATGTCATGAAACCTGAAATCACTCTTTCTACCTTTGTAGGCCAAAGGTACACCAAGCAATATGATAGCATCAATTCAAATTGGGG
>NW_009915210.1:0-15438 GCF_000696875.1 Nestor notabilis | reverse complement strand
GAAAGAGGAAGAGGCTGTTCCGGATTGCAGCACAATTAAATACAGAGGAGTGCTAGCTAACCTTGGCCTTTTCCACTTACTTTTCAGCAACCATTTAAATAGTTGGTGGTAGTATAACGAACAACACGCCAGTGACAGTATTTATTCCACTTAGAGGTAGCATGCTCACATTTTAGTGAAACAGTACCTATGCTGTTGTACATTTCTAACACCCTGATGAAATTGATGTTTTGGTTTAAATCCAGCCAGCAACTAAGTACCCTGATCAAGGACTTTCCAGTCTTCAGCACAAGAAGCCAGGAGGAAGCAGAGACAGGACACCTGACCCAAACTGGCCAAAGGGCTATTCCATACCACAGCACGCCATGCCCAGTATATGAACTGGGGGGAGTTGCTCAGAAGGGAGCAGTTGCTGCTAAGGTCAGGCTGGGTATCTTGTGTTTTCTGAATATTCATTTCTCCTTCTGTTGCTTTTCCCTATTATTATTAGGAATATTGTTATTGAAGTTATTTCTATTATTATTATATTTTACTTAATTCAAATTATTAAACTGTTCTTATCACGACCTTTGGGTTTTACCTTCTGCTGATTCTACTCCTCATCCCACTGGGAAGTAGGGGGAAGTGACCAAGCAGCTGCCTGGTACTTAGTTGCCAGCTGGGCTTAAACCACGACATGCTTGCTCGCCAATCCTCTGGTTACCAGCAGTGGTTCAAAGACACATTATTACAAGTGGTATAAGCTGCTATTAAGGCGGCGGAGCTGACAACCACAGTGGGATACAGGGTGCCCATTACTTCTGACCCAGTCGCTCAAGTGGAATACACTAAGACTGGACAACCACACCAGTGGGCCTTAGGGCATCTTTTAACATGTTTTCAGCTAAAAGGCCCAACAGAACCATCTAATATCTTTATGAATACTAAAATCAGTAGATGCACCTATGCTTTTCTGAAGTGGCTAGTGCCATTTAGGTACGAAGAACCAAATATTCCATTAAATATTTCATAAGCCACAGGTTGGCTGAAATTAAGATACTGCAGATCCTTCTGGTTAGGCTAACAGCTGCAAAAGTGTAAACACTATCTCTCCAGAGCTTAAGAAGCTATTTACCAAGTCTAGAGGAAACCTATTCCTACAACACTAACAACTGATCTGTGGCTTCTTCCTTTCCATTTCTATTCAGGCTCCGACACTGAAGCCAGTTAAGGGACTGTGAGGTTATATTGCCGGTCTGAAGATCCATCTCTATATTCTGTCACACTACATGCCATTATTTACACTATTTCTACCATTTTCAGCAGAACTTAGGATCTAGCTGCATATTGTTACTTGCTTAAGTCACAAAGGTCCTTATGACTAAGCTGTTATAAGTGTCCCTCTGGTCAGCCACTTGCTCCATCACTTGATAATTAAAATCCCAGACCTATTTCAGAGCAATTTGACAAGACAAGTTGGGACAATCACTGTCCATAGGTTCAGAAGAAGGCAAGGTCTTCCACACCTTTTCAGGGTCTTGGGCTTCTTGGCAAGCCTCCAGCTTTAGCCACTGTAGCTTCTATATACATCTCCAGTTTCAGCCATGAGCAGGGGAGTTCTTTCCCTTGGGTCAGACAGCAAGAGTAAGTTCTTCTCAGAAACCTCCTTAATGCATCTTTCCCCACTCCCCCACTGTCTACTCCAATTAGTTCTAAAACCTTGTAAGTCAGAAGCTGTTTCCTCAAGTACTTTGTAGCACTTGGCTTTCCTCTCTAAGCCCAGAGACTAAATAGAGTAACTGCAGAGTCCTGTCACTGTCACTGTCACAAAGCTGAATCCTTCCTGACAACAAGGACCACTGATGGTGGAATGTATATAACCCATGCGGGTCTGGGTGTCCCACAGGGATCCTCCAGTATATCTGCTGCTCTTAGCTATATTTACTACAGATGGAACCAGCAGTATCCATCAAGTGTTCCTGCCAGTGACAGGCTTGGCCCTCAGCCCATACTTACATGCCTGGATCAGCTTGTTCCTTAAAACTCTATCTGCAAGTTAGAGGCAATCTGCTTGCTCTCATCTGCGAAGGTTGGTTTGCTTTTTTGCTTGTCTGCACCCTCCAGAGGCCAAGCACACACAAAGGCATTCTGCTGATGCTCTTCCTCAACTGGGAATAAATCCATTCATTTAACCATGAAGAAGAGTAGGGCTCATTAAGGAACAGAGATGTGGTGACCGCAGAAGATACTCCTCAACTATCACAGCCTAGACACCCAAATACCAACTACCCGCTCATGGAAGAGGGAAGAAGTGCCTACAAAATACACAGAGTACTTCCCAATGGAATTTAGTGTTAGGAAGAAGTGCCTACAAAATACACAGAGTACTTCCAAATGGAATTTAGTGTTAGGCAAGTGAGGCAGTAACAGGGCCCTTCTCTGTTACCAGGTCTATCCCAGCTTCTGCTTAAGCTTTTCTTTCTTGAGCTGACAGCCTGGATTATAAATAAAACTGCTGTGCAAGTGCCCTCTCTGTCTACAGACACATCGGAAAAAACATGAAGAAAAGGTGACTCATAAGGCAGACAACACAGTCTCATCTCTGTATTTTTTTCAGTATTTTTGTCCCACTAAGCATCTAAAGAAAAGTCTGAAAACATAAAGGTGTACAAACTGGTGTAATTAAAACATCTCGATCCCAAGTGTGGCCCAGGAGCAAACAAGCACCTGAAAAAGGCAAGTCTTAGGTGCTTCCAGTGGAACCCTGCTGCTAGTGTCTACTTCCTAGATGGAATTACTACATGAAAGTCACTCAGTTTTCAGCTTCCCTCTCTGTTTGGTTGAAATTGTATTTTATAACCATGAAGTTGATCTTTGGCATTAAATCTGATGGGCAAGATACAGGACAAGCAACTGGAATTAATTAATAGGAACTCTGACTCTTGCTTGGTATGAAAGGCATCCTTCCTGATCACCTTTTCTCCCACTTCTCCGAAGAGACAGGCATACACAGCCTGTCTCTTTATTACAGAAATAAATTTATTTAATTTATAATTTTAAATAAGTGTATTTATTTACAGAAATAAATTCTGAGGATTGTTTTGTACCAAAATTAGAAAGCACTGCCAACAGGTATCTTCACAAAGCCAGCATCGGGCCCCAGGTTTAAAGCTGCACTCAGACTACTCCAAGATTATCTCAGACAATACTTCCCTCTTCCCACACATCTTCCAAAAGGCTCCACTTATTTTAAATCCTCATTTCTATGAAGTGATCAAACTACCTATAGGACAGCATAGTGTCCACAGAGGAAGAGCTAGGCTTGAGTCCTCTGGTGACTCATGTGATACAGGTATTCAAGTCCCATGACAATTATGCTCTGTATCAACAAATAATTGTGGCTTAGATTGGAGCTGGAACAGTTGACACCCCAACTCACCTGAAATAGGACTTACCTTATCACCAGAGGGGCTCAGGGAGCAGCGGTCCCAGTGTTACTTCACAACCTGGACATGAGTCCTACCTGATCATCACTAAAGAACCTGGTCAATATAGCCAGGTACCACACTGAGCAAACTGCCACCCTTGGTCATCAGCTCACTTTCATTCATGGACATCACTCAGATTACAGAGCAATCATTGTGCCAGCCTAACCTCTAACAGGTTTTAAACTACACAGAGGTAAATGTGCGTGTATATATACATGGTACCAATCTATATATGACATGTATCACTGTGGTGGACTGACCCTGGCTGACAGCAGGTGCCCACCAAAGCCACTCTATCACTCCCCTCCTCAGCAAGACAAGGGAAAGAAAATATGAAAGGTTCATGGGTCGAGATAAGAACAGGGAGATCACTCACCAGTTACTGTCATGGGCAAAACAGACTCAGCTTGGGGACATCAGTTTAATTTACTGTCAACCAAATCAGAGTGGGATAATAAGAAATAAAAACAGATCATAAAAGACCTTCTCCCCACCCTACTCTCCTCTCCAGGCTCAACTTTACTCTCAAATTCTCTACCTCCTCCCCTCCAGAGGCGCAGGGGATGGGGCTTGCGGTCAGTTCATCACATGTTGTCTCTGCTGCTCACACTCCTCCCCTCTCCCTCTCCTCACACTCTTCCCCTGCTCCAGTGTGGGGTCCCCCCCACAGGAAACAGACCTCCATGAACTGTTCCAATATAAGTCCTTCCTGCAGGCTGCAGGCATGCACATCTACCATGGGCTGCAGGTGGATATCTGCTCCGCCGTGGACCTCCATGGGCTGCAGGGGAACAGCCTGCCTCACCATGGTCTGCACCATGGGCTCCTGCGTCTGGTGCACCACCTCACCTCCTTCTGCAGTGACCTTGGAGTCTGCCGGGCTGTTGCCCTCCTAGTCTCTCTCACTCCTCTCTTCAGCTGCAGTTGCTGTTGTGCAGTAGCTTTTTCCCCGCCTTCTTAAATATGTTACCTCAGAGGTGCTACCACCATCGCTGAGAGTGGGCCAGCAGTGGGTCCATCTTGGAGCCGGCTGGTGTTGGCTCTGTTGGACATGGGGGAAGCTTCCAGAAGCTTCTCACAGAGCCACTCCTGTAGCCCCCCACTACCAAAACCTTGCCATGCAAACCCAATACGATCATATATATGTATGGCACTAGCATGCAGTACCACATATACCCATACTAGCACAAACAGTGCATAGTCACATGATGAAACCTATCAGTAATAACAAGCGCATGGCACAGAGCTCAATAATCACAGGTGACCGGCTCCTCCTTGTACTCTTGCATAAGGAGAGGGTTTTGTTTTGTTTTTAACCATATACTTTCTTACAGTTCGTGTGTCTGGATTGTACCTGTTAAGGATTAGGGTGGAAAAGCAGTAGGGCTGTCAAACCAAATGCACAGCTGCCCCCATTATGAAGAGACAAGATTTGGAACAATGAGCAAAACTCATGTTTGAAAGTTTTAATCACAGGGAAGACCTCAAAGTGGGAAACATCTTGAAGAACAAAAAGTTTATACTTTAGGTGCAGGCAATTAATTTTTGAATCCCTACTTTCAGTTTCACACTACAGGTAAAATGGCAGCAGCAGTTTAGGCAGTTCCCAAAATTAAATGAGAATTAGAAAAAAATTAACTAGAAAATACTGCTACAGATGGAGCACCTTCCATGGCTTCACAGCCAGCAATCCTGCAAGCCCCTACCTGGCCGCTGCTGTTCTACCACTGTTCGCTGTGTGGAGATGACAGAAAGAGAGCTGCTTGTGCAAGTTGCTTTCCCCTCCCCAAAGAGAAGCAAGAAGGGATGATATAAAGCTGCCCAGATGGGGATACAGAAGGAGCTTTAGCAGTGGACAGAGAAACAAGACAAGGAAGGCAACATGGCCTAGCTTGTATGTAGAAACCAGACAGGGTTGAGCCAGAGCATTAATAAGAAATTCACAGTTAAATAGGAAATTTCCTTAGAAACCCTGCAGAGTTTAGGCTGAGCCAGATACAAGCTGAAGACTGGAAGCAATGAAGATTGAAAGGAACCTGAGGGCAAACCATAACCAATTCTGCCAGGAGGAGATTCATCTTCATCGCACAGCTGAAGTCTCCATTATACTGAAGATCTCCAGTACAGTGAAATAAGTTCCTTACAACAGCGGTGTACTCATTTGTGTTTCTCCTTACCACTTTCCACACTCTTGACACTTTTCCCCACATGTGCAAAGTTGGTTTTGGCAAGTATGATCTCCTTAACACCTGTATCTTCAGTAAACATTCACTGGAACTTAATCATCCACCTTGCTGCTAACACAACTGAAAGAACAGACACATTCTGCACTTGGACCTCACGATCAGGTTTGAGAGCTTTTAACCGTTTTCAGAGCTGCTCATAGTCAGCTTAGTAGGTTGAGGAAAGCAATGACCTAGGGAATGGTTTGAAAACCTTATTCTGAAACATTGCAGCATCTACGTTGCTTCACAACTGAACCCTAAAGGCATACAAAGACAGTAAATTCATATACTTTAAGATCAATGGAGTTAAGAATGCTGTATTGGTAGTATCTTTTCCCAATATTAAGCAAGATTTTACCACGAATATTTAAAACCCATGAAACATTTGGCAAAATGACTTAATACTAAGAAAACATTATCCCTCGAATAAGAGAACAGATCCATGTAACGGAAAATAGACATTATCATGAAAGAAAAAAGACATTTTCACAAAAGCTCTGGAAGTTCAGCTGTAGCACAGGACTCATAATTAAAAACCATGTAAAGCAATGAGGCCACTCCGTATTTAAAGCCATTTTGGTTTTATCTATTGGGGTAGTCACTTTACATCATACCAAAAAGACTGTTTACGAATACAAGTGTCAAGAACCAGATTTTTATGGCACAAAAGGAAGTTTTCCATTAACCTGCTTTCAGAGTTGTTAAATACATAATTGAAGACAAAGAAACTAAGGCTACCACAAAATAATATTTGCATGATGACGTTAGTCTTTATTCAGCGTCTTAACTGACTCCTTCTGTCTGAAGGTGGAGAAGAATCTTTCCATTAGTTTGTTTCAGCGATTTATTCTGGTTGAAAAGACTCTTTTCCTAGGTTGACACAAATTTAATTTCTCTTTTATATTGTTAATTTGAAGTTCACATAAGCTTTACTATTGTACCTTACAATGTATGGATTTCAAGATTAAAATAAAACTCTAGTCTTAACATAACCTTTTCTATAATGTAAAAATATTCTACATGTTTAACATACCAAGAATGTTAAGCATTCGCTTTGGGGAAAAACTATTTTATGTATTTTCCAGTACAAACCCAACTGCTGATGCTGTCTATCAATGTATACCTGTTCAGTCGGGTGCCACCCAGTGTTCGTGATCTGCAACTACAGCTTGACTTGCAACAACACGTAACAAGACAGTTTTCAACAACTGCAGATTTGAGATGCTGCTTACTTTTAATCTTTACTTCTCTCCTACCCCTCCACTGTGGCAAATTTACATCTTTGAAATAATGAGTGTTTTTAATTATCAAAATCAGTATAAAAATAGCAGCATGCTACTAGACGTGAAAAGCAGATTGATCATGCATTATGCATTTAAATGCACATTTCTGCCTTCCTTTTATATTATCAAAATCTTCTTAAAGTTAACATCAAGGCAAGGGGTATAAGGACAGACACTGCATAGTATGATTTGATACTAATCTGAACTGGGCATTTGCATTTAATCAAAATCCATGATAATTACAGGGTAATCATTTTTTATTTCAAAATACAAGTTTAACTGGAATTGTAGTGATGAAAGCAGAAGAGGGAAAAATGCAGTCTTTTACAGCCCATGTCACTGCATCTCACTTACATCCAGAGGTAAAAGCTCTAATTGGTGAAGAGACAAAATATTTGTGGCATTTCATTGAACCTTTGTGATAATCCAGCATTATCCGTTTCTAAAGAAATATAAATACTTTAAAACAAACACTGAAAATAAATCCTTTTGATGTAACAAACTACACTCTTTACTGAGAATTTTCAGTCTTCTTAAAAGAAAGGGACTCCACCGAAAAAAATAATCGAAATATCAATGTAGAACAATCCTTGGAGGAAAAAGTCGGAATGTAAACCTCTGTTCCAAATTAGATCTGAAAAGCAAAAACACCACACCATGCATTTAATTCACATGCATTTTTTCATCAGGTAGCTCTTTCTTTAACATTATTTTTACAGTTCAACAGCAGACTTGCTGAAGGCAGTACTGTACTGCTTTTGCCTCAGCTCATACCCCATTTTCTTAACATGTGAACAATTACTCTCCTCTTATGACCTCACCACAACTGTCACTATAGTTACACAGTTGAGCAATTCTGCCAATATAACTATGCATCAATAGTGCACATAAATTAGCTCATGATTCTCCAAACTGCAACCAAACCTGAGTTTAAGGGTAACCCCCCTAAGTAGTGCCTACCAAATCAATTTGGTGGCAGAATGAATGGGTTTTCAACCATTCTTCTGACATAAATAACAAAGGAAAGATTCCACCAGGTCTTTCACGTTAACTCTGACCTTGGAAGCCACACTTCATTCTAGGTAGACTAGAATGATCCTCACAGAGGTTATTCACATTTTATCTCTGGATGTCTTTTCCTAATCCTAAAGCATGATACTAATATTATATTGCATAGCTGACAGAAGCTTAAAAACTCACTTAAATACATTATCCCACACAAAGATCCATTAGTTTGCAAATTTAATTACTTCAGTATTCCTACAGCTACTTATCACTTTGACGTCTTATGATAGCTTCATTATTAAAAGCATGCAGTACTAGGAAGCGTTTCTAGCTTCAGTAAGCTAAATCTCGAGTCAGCTCAACCACTGACAGGTCCAAAGTGCAATTTTCAAAAGGCTGAAGAAAAATTCATCAAGATATTTCAAAAATATCTGATCTAATGAATCATACACTGAGAACCTCAAAAAGTCAAAATAATGTTAGCACTTAAAGAGGATTAGTCATATTACCAACTCGGAGAGAGAGAGGACTAAAAAGATGAAGAATTAAAACATAATAATACACTTAGAACAGTCTATCCAATTAAGTTAACTCACTGGCTCAGTAAGTTACTACTTAACCTCTCAGCCAGTTGACCCTACACGCTGTCAACTGCAAAATAAAGCGCATCATCTTAGAAAACATTTCACAGCACATTCTAATTCTGCAATTTACTATATGATTTGAATTATAACAATATTACTACTACAGCGTAGGAGTGTGCGTAGTCTTAGCGATAAGCAGAAACACAACTGATGGCGACAATCTGTAAATTCAGGACTATGGTTAAACTTTAGTAACTACTAAGATGCAGCCTTTAATGATTTTTATGTAAACAAAAATGGAAACAAAGTCTTTGGTTTTTAAGAACACAAAATCCCTCAATTGCTTCTGTAGTTACTGTTATTTAGTGAGGTTGTTAAAAGTACAGAGGAAACAGAAAGGTAAAACCTCTAAGTGTTAGTTCAGTCCGCCAGGACACCTACATAACCTGCAACCTTTTCCAGCAGTTCCTGTCCAACACAGCTTGCATCAGCAATTTATGACTGAGCTGGCCACAGCTGCCCTACGTGGCACAGAAGCTGACCCACCAATCTTTATGCCTACTCTCAGACGTCTTTCTGACCCTGAGAGGTCCCCTGCCGTGCAGGGGATGCAAGGAAACCCTACTCATCTGCTAACCCTTCCTTTATCATCTACTTTGCTTTCCATCACAAGCTTGTAAGGTGCTTACACTTCAGAAAGCAGTACTTCAGCTCCTTTAAGGAACTGAATGTATGAAAATACCCAGCTACATCCATGTATGTAGCTGACGACTTGTACATCTGCAACTCTTTGTGCATGTGCACATGCACACACATACGTGTATCTGTACACAAGCATAGTGATTTGAATGGACACTGCTAAGTAACTCTAGGTCTTTAAGGTCAAATGACTTTGATTTTCTCTTTGGTATCTTAAGGGTAATGAGAAGCCTCTCTCCAGGTATGTTTTAATAGTATGACACCAAGCATACTATTTGCTTAGAGGTCAACTACAGGATGATTGTAGTATAGATGAGAGAACAGAAAGCTGGCATGCGTATGTCCACACCACTTTCTGAAGCAATCTCTGAGAAGGTGAGCTATTCTGAACATCCATGTACTATTTTACTTGCTCTATATCAAGGAAAAAGAGCTTACTGCCAAAGGGGACAGTTTCAAGCATATGACACAAAATATATCTTTACTACTTACGTCATCGATATCTTCATCATCATCTCCAATATCATCAAACTGGATTTCATCATCATCTCCCGGACCAAACGTGTCTGTTTCATTGATTTTAGCTAAAATGGGATTTAGAGAAGTTAAGGAGTGCGCTCACACCAGGTCCAGACAGATTGAATGTTCTTGTCCAGTACGAACTTCCCATTTGAATGGAAGAGATTCTTACCATGTTCTGGAAGCTCCCCATATGCTTTCAGACTTCTGGCTTCATCTGCATTGTACTTTAGAATAACATCAGCCTTGTTATCCTAAATAAGAATTTATTTGAATGTATTAGTCATCTATGAAGAAAAAAACCCCTATTAACCTCAGCAGGCTAGTAACACCTATATTACTTACAGAAGAATCACACGTATGTTATTTATATAAGACTATCTTGCTCCTTCTTCCCCTCCCGTTCCTTTAAATGGGAAGCAGAAATTGCTCATTTGTACACTGTTTTAATTTATTTGGGGTGATAACTTAATTTTCTCCTATTTTAAGTAATTTAAGAAGTTGTTTAATGCCTTTGAAATTAATCTTTCTTCAGAGAACGCACACAGTGAGGTGTTTGGTGGTCAGTCAGAAAGTGTCAAAACTTCCTAGTTTTAAGCAGTTTAATGTACACAGTAAATGACAGTATCATAAACGCTTTACAACTGTAACGTGTTTCAGAAACGGAATCTGTCTTCAGACAACTGATGACACACCATTCACATTCATGAAAAAGCATCTTCCTAATGAAAATCTGACAACTGTTTCCCATCAACCTTTATATTGGGCAAAATTATGCTACTCTATTTTTTGAAATTTAAGTAGAAACTTATCACTGATCAATTGGCCTCTTAAGGTAAAAGCCTAAACATCAAGGCTCCAAAATTCCAATTACCAAAAATTCTGATTATCACAATAAAATATTTTGTGCTTGGCTCAATCTCCCTTATATCACAGGACACAAGCATTAAACAGCTACACCTGACAACAACAACAAAAAGTCAGTGATGCCAGTGTGATGCCAGGAAGCACCTTCACTCGCAAAGACTCAGGGTGCAATTTAGAAGAACAAGTTGAACCAGGATTTCTCATCTACTTATTTATGACAATCTTTCTGTAATGCGACAAAACTAAAAGTCATGATTTAGCATAACTAAATACAAATTCAAAGAGAGTTAGATGGGAATTTCCTCACAGTATCTGCTGCAATTTAGCATTAAATGAAGCTGGTTCTAAGATATTATTCATTGGCAAATGACACTGAATTTTTACCTGGTAGTCTCTTAAGCCAACCAATATAATATCAGATGTATTTATCCAAACCTGAAAGAGAAAAATGTATGTTACACTGCAGGAACTCAACTTCTGTTGTATAACGAAAAAGTCAAACTGCTATTTAAGTTTACTGAGAGACATGAAAAATTTCAGTACAGCCAACGTTTCACTTTATAACCAGTAAACTGGAGATACCCAATTTTATATTTTAACAGCAAAACCAAGGTCATAAATATTCAAAGACACATTATTTCACATGATATCGAGCTATTACTAAGGTAAATCAATTTTCTTTGAAGAGCATCTAGCCAACAACATGGTCATTAAGTCGTAACTTCTGAGAGAACAGAAATAATCCATGAGGCCACCAGTCTGTGAGGTGAGCTCCACAGGGGCAAAAAATGCAAGAAAAAACAGATGAAAGGGGTGATGGACACACACAGTGAAGAGCACAGGAAAATGAATGGAGTTGTTTCTAGTAACTGACTGTGCTAATCAGTCAAACCAAAGCCAGAAACCTGCAAAACAGGACATGCTAATTTAAATGCACAAGATAGTTCTATCTCACATGAGCTTTTTTTTTTTTCTTGAGATTAAATACATTTCAGTTGAGATTTCCTTTATTTTAGACATGAGGAGCAGATAAGTGATGCTTTCTGCAGCAAGAAAATAATTCTGCAGCACTCAGCATTTATCTATGCACATTCTCTACTACCTTCAACAGTTTACTGCAGTGTATTGCAGCAGCTAGCAGGGCTCACTCTGATACCAAGATTCACTGGTCTCCAAAACCAAGCAGATGGAACAATCCAGAATGAACGCAGTGAATGTCTGTTTTTATCTGGAATAGACTGAGAGGACCTCCTCTGTACCATACACACACCAGCAGAGGACAGAAAGCTGTAATATCTGACAAGGGCAAAAGGGGACACCACCCGAAGATGGCAAAGTTAAGAATACAGACACATACACCTGACCTCCTGGAAGGTACACACTGTTGCAGATCAGCTTTGCAGGAAAGTATTTTGGGAACGGATGAAGTCAACAATGAAATGATGCCTGTGGGAAGCTGCAAAGAAACCTTCCCAAACCACCGTTACTGAACAATTCTCAGATAAGACACCTGGTGAGATGACGATAATTATTCAGTTCCTCCCCAGATCAAACTAAGCAAAACTATCAAACCCTGATTCTTACTGGTTTTGGGAAACAGCATACAAAACCAGTGGCTTTAGACAACCCTCTTACACTTTAATTTTCCTATGCTGGGTGTAAATCTTCATGTTAATAGAAGTTCTCCTGCTAAGCTCATTATTGACCTAGTTCCAGACAAAACATGCTGATTTTCCAAACAGTTATCAGGTTCCCCACCTACGATTAGGGAGCTTTTTGATATTTCATATACATATAACTTTCAAGAATGTAAAAAATGCACATTTCATAAGCAGCCAAAAAAAACATCTCCCATAAAATACACACATCCAAAGGCAGCCCTTCAACTGCCAGCTTCGCTCAAAAGCCAAAGCCTATTTCTGTGCCAGCAATACAAACAAGTGTATCATCAAAACAAGAACAAACTAGTTTACTATCGAAAAATAAGCTTAAGATATTACGTACAGTGGAAATATTAACTTTTGTAATGAGCTACTTTGTAATGTGTGAACTTTCACAATTACGTATCATGCATAATGCCACTGTTCTCTATTGCAATGCTTCAGAATTACCTTTTTTCTTAGTTTCCCTCTAATATGACATAACCGTTTCACACCATCAAAACATAATGCCTCCAGTCTTCCATTGCCTAACATCTTGATCACTTGAGCATATTCTGAAAGAGATTGTAACATACAGAATCATTGAATTATGGAATTATTTAGGTTGGAAAAGACCTTTAAGATCATTGAGTCCACCTGTTAGCCTACCACTGCCAAGTCCACCACTAAACTGTGAACTAAGTGCCAGAGCAAAACAACTAAGCAAATACAGTGGCTTTTATGAAACAACCAGTAACTTTTGCTACTGTAGCCAAAATTTGCTGTAACATTTTAGCAAACATGGACAGCTGACAGAAGCTTTCATCAGCCACACAGGCCGCTGAATATATCACAGTTTTCATATCATTGTTGATGTTAACACTTTCAAATGTTGCTCATTCTTGGTAGTATCCATGCTCTTGTTCCCTCTGAAATGCTTACTACAGGTAGTTTTTGGAGCTGTCAAGTCACACACAGAGTTTGAAACTATGACAACATCACAGCACCTGTGCTAAGTGATAAAATCTTATGCTGTCACTGAGGGAAGAGAAGAAAGCAGCACATCCTGTATACTGATACTCTCAATCCCTCCTGCAGAGACTGTGGGGAAAAAAATGCTGCTTTTGTAAGGACATGTTCTGCTGTTCTCAGAAACTGCCTGAAAGGCAAGGACCAGGCTTCAGATGAGAGCTGAACACCCACCCTCCAACACCCACCCTCAATCTCTCACCTTGTATTTCATCTCCTTCCCTCACAGAGTTCCAGAAATCACTACTGAAACACTTCACATACTGTTAAAGTTTGCAGTATAATGTATTACCATTTAACTAAAAATAATAAAGCTTGTAAGAATTGTAACATTATTATTGTAAAGCTTGTAAGAATTATAACATTATCTGACTGTCCATACTTGCCAGGAAAAAAGTAATTTCTCAATTAGGTGGAGCTGTATTTTAGTATTCTAAAATCTTTCCTTAGCACAAGTTAGATAGTCCAACAAGCCACACATGAGGCTATTAATAACTGAAAATGATGTTTCATTAAGTAGATTTTGCTTGGGAGATGAAAAGGATTTTATGTTCTACAGGTGCATCAAAATCAACTCCTTTTTTGCTTCAGAATATCAGAAAGAGCTTAAAAAAAGAATGAGTTCAGTGGTCACTTTTTTTACAGTGTTTTAAATCAGTACTCTTCCTGTGTTTCAAACAAGCCAATTGATTAATTGGTCACTAGGCAAGTCCTTGTGTATACGTGAGCAACAAGAGCATGACACACAAGCCAGGGTAGGCCAAAAGGGACGTGATCTCACTGTCACCACAAAGCACGGGAGAAGGGAATCCTACTCATCACCCTCCAGCTGAACACTCTTGTAGCTTACTCTACTTGACAACATCCATGTAAGGACCTGACCTAGTGCTCCTGGTTTAAAACTGTTAGATGTCCCAACTCAGGAGCCAATTCAACCAAACCGCCAGGGGACAGCAGGAGGACAGTGAGACAAACTGTTCTGCCAGGTGTGGAGAACTTGTCACAGGATCCAAGAAGCAGTTCCAGTTGGTATAAAACAGAAAGTGGGACTGTGCATCTCAGAGACAACCACTGGCAGCACTGAACTACATCACCTAAGCCACGTTCTTCCTGATCCTCACACAGAGCTGCTCAAGGACTTCTAGGGAAATTTTACATACACACTGTATTACACATGGCATCACAGTAAGGAAGAGGAGAGACAAACATCGTTCTTAAGCAGCAAAGCTATTTAAAAATTTTCCTTCTGCTAATGTCTTCCTCCTACACTCAAGTATGTAATTTAGAATTCAAATACAACCCCAGTAACACCTCTTTATAGCACAATAACTTCGTATTTCTCAAGACATCTACATATCTTCTTTGTGTATCAATGTACATCAGTTACAGTATCTGATGAAAACAATGACATTGTCAGACTATAGTTAAAAACTCACCTTGCCCATCCTCCTTGAACACCAGTTCTCTTTTTTCTGATTCATTCTCATTCTTACCTCGTCGCCTATTTTTACCTCCTTTGCCTAAATAAAAAGGGGAGAAGAGAAAAGGAGCATGTGTTACTATCTCTGAATACAGTGAAATAATCACGCATATGGGGATTTCTGTGCTTGTTCTTTAGATGGCTGTTTCAAGTATCCTATCCAGATGTAGTTTTTTTGCTTGTTTTTAACATTTTTCCTTCAAATTTTTAACCGAGTCGTGACATAGTAATTAAAAGATGAGAGCCTCCACTATTTAAGATGTCCTGGCTGCTCTGGAATGACAGTGGTCTTCAACAAGGATCTGTACAAGATCACCATTTTCAGTTTCTGTGACTGTTGCCCCCAAATACCTCATAAATAATAGTGGGGTAACCTAATGCACATAACCATCAGAGAGCAGAATAACTTGTGGGGTTACTGTAGTGCTGAAATACTCAGGGGAAGGCTTACGCTCAAAGTGGAGATGCTCTTTTTAAAAGGCACGCACATGGCAACAGAATTAGATGCTCTTCCTGAAGACACAGAAGCGCAGCTCATGCTCTGTCCCTCACCCCTTCCTCACTTAAAAAGATGCTGTTCCCTTCCTTTCACTTTTTCGTTCCCTTCAGGCAGCGGGCTGGGGAGAAGGGAGAAGCCGCC
>NW_009915209.1:150698-151948 GCF_000696875.1 Nestor notabilis | reverse complement strand
ACAGATGTGATCTGTGCCTCCTGTTAGGCCGGGTGCTAAAACCCACAGATCACTACTAGGAGGGAGCATGGCACAGTCTGTGTCCCTGGAATCCCTCAATCCCAACCTGTGATGTGAAGGCACCATCATCAAAGACACCGTGCTGAGCCTCAGTCATCAGCCTGGGTCCTGGGCACCGTTTCTGCCTCGTCCCTCCTCACGATACACTTCTGGATGGTCCCCCTCTCAACAGCCCTGGCAATCACCGTGACAGCTCTTGCCCCCTGCAGGGAAATAGCGGAGGGGTTTTTCACTGCGCTGTTTTGTGAGAACATAAAACTTCGTGACGTTTATGGGAGTTCATGTCACGAAGCAGGTGGCTTGTTAAGCCTTTGCTTTATTTTACTAGACTCATCTGTACACATATAACATTAAATCTTTGCCATAGCTTTGTGAATGATGGTAAGATATTGTCTGATATTGCTGTCTGAGCAACCTGGGGAATGTGTCTTGATGCTGACTGAGCAAGCAGGTATATTTACCAGTCTAGATTTTGGTGGAGTATTTAAATGCTGTGTATCTGAGAGGAATGATAGGTCTTAAGAAGGCCAAAGAGTGGCAGCCTGATGCTGGTGGCTTGTGTGACTTCTCTCTTCAGTCTCTTCATGTTCTACCTTTATCACGGGCACGCTGTAAGCCTGAGCTAAGTGGGGATAGTATTTCCTTGGTATCTGTACGGCGCTGTGGTCCCTGGGTTTACAGCTGTCCTGGTATGCACAGAGACAATTAAGGAAGGGAAATCCCAGTGTCCCTAAGAGTCAAGGCTCTGGATTGCCTTCAGATCCATCCATTCCCACTGGTAGCGCTTGGTGCCGGTTTGGCAGCAGTAAAACCTGGCTGTGCTGCTCGCTGCAGGTTACATCCAGCACAGCCCTTGGTAAAGCTGTTCCACTGTCACCAGCTGGAGGATGTTCAAAGCTCTGTGCTGAAGGGGGTGCCTGGGTCCCTGTGTGCGGGAGGCAGCTCTCAAGCCACTGTTTGCCATGATTAGATGGTTAGTGAGTGTCCTGCATTTCAGCTAAACCTGTATTTATCTTGCTGTACCTGCAGGCACCTGCTTCGTGCGGTCCCTGGGGTTAACAGCCGATGACATTGTGTTCCCTGGGATCCGGCCTCTCCTTTGCATGATCCCTCGCTCTCTAAACGGGGGTTTGCCCGCCGTGGGCCTGCCCAGCCGTGGGAACCACGCTGCAATCAGTGCGGCGAGGGGC
>NW_009915209.1:150317-150679 GCF_000696875.1 Nestor notabilis | reverse complement strand
ACTGGTTTTGCGCGCGCGTGGGGCGGCCCCAGACGTGGGACCCACGCTGCAATCGGTGCGGCGAGGGGCGGGAGAGGCACCGCTCGGCACCGGCAGATTAACGTGTTTTCAAGCCATTGACTTGTGCATCACAAACGAAGTCTGTTATTTGACCTTTTACATGCTCTGTTGCAGAACACAGAGGAGATGCAGTGACAGCACTCGTGGAAATTGCTTCTCTGCTGGTTTTCGGTGTTCTTTGGCCTGTTAACAGTGGCTACAGAGGTTTCTTTCCTTTTATTTTGCCTTCCTTTCTCTGGTAGAGGTTGGCTCCCTAGGGTGCCCATTATTAACATGTTTAATCCATTAATGGCAGCTCTGGG
>NW_009915209.1:142812-150285 GCF_000696875.1 Nestor notabilis | reverse complement strand
GTGAGGCTTTATCATCTCAAAGACACATATTCCAAGCCTCCTGCAAGAGTTCCCTGCTTCACTCCAAGTCCAGCATGTGTGCCAGGGTGAGCTTTTCTGCTGGCATCTTACCTAGCACAAGTGATATACTCCTCCCTTTATGTAGCACCCCACATGCTGTACACAAGCTGAATGCTGTTTTCTGTCACCATCCCTGAGTCCTGACTGATGGAGCTGCTTTACCTGCGTGTTATCTGAGCATGTGCTTGGAGCTGCACAGGGATCAGGCTGGGGAGGGCTGGTCTGGCAAAGCCGTGAAGTGCACACCTGAAGTCACTGCTCTGGTGCTTCAGAAGGGGACCAACCGCTGGCTCGGTGCCTTGCTGTGCCTGGGCCACAAGGGCTGGGGAACGGTTAGATCTTAGGTAGAAGCTCTTCCCTGTGAGGTGGATGAGGCGCTGGCACAGGGTGCCCAGAGAAGCTGTGGCTGCGGCGGGTTGGATACAGGGGCTTGGAGCAACCTGCTCTAGTGGAAGGTGTCCCTGCCCGGGGCAGGGGTTGGAGCTGGAGGAGCTTTGAGCATCCTTCCAACACAAACCAGGCTGGGATTCCATGGTTATAAGATTTTGGTTTAATCAGATGCAAGAGCTCATGTTGTCCTTGCTTCTGATCATCGTCTTTGGTTGCAGCTTTTCTCCTGAATCTCCAGCTTGGGTTTTGAGCAGTTGCCCTACTCCCACTGCCCCTGGGACAGAGAGTTGAGAAGATGGTGCCTCAGACTGGAGCTCAACATTCCCACTCCATCACCTCTGAAATGCCAGGCTGGCAAATTAACGCAGGGATTGAACGGAAAAATTGGGAATAGAGCCAGAGCTTTCACATTGCTTGGGACTGAGGTTCCTGTCCATTCAGCCCAGGAGTACCGAGACCTTTAGCATGGGCTGGGGGTTCCTGTGCTACAACAGGGTGACAGCAGGTGCCAGAAAACTCACTTCTGGGGGATTTTCAGAGAAATAGCAACTGAGGTTGAAAAGGAAGATGCTACTTAACACGATGTGACAGAAGCATTTACACCAGCAGAACTACATCGTATTGGATCTCGTGCTCATTTCCACCAGACATGAAAGGAAATTGGAGATCTTGGCCAAGAGATTACAAGTGTGGCCACATCCTGAGGGGTTGTTTTCCCCTCACCGTGCTCATCCAAGTGCTCTGGCTGGACTGTGATCCTAGTTAGGTGGGCACAACCCAGGAACACCTCAGAGTGAAGTTAAGCTGGTGTCAATAATCTCAGGCTTGGATAAGATCTTTCAGCGTGGTAGGTGTGTGGCTGCTGAGCGTTGGCTGTACCACAGCCAGTGGCAAGTCCACGCATCCAGGACCTGTTCCTGTTATGGTCCTGAGGGGCTTTCCAGTGGATGAGGCCTTGGTTTCTCAGTTCATGGGTAAAGCTTCAGGCAGCAGAATACCTGGTGTGTGGATGTTAACTAAGTATTGAGTGTTTCAGCTGAGTGCTACTGCAACACTGAGCAGCACTACAGCAGCGTCAGGCATCCTCTTGCTTATAGGTACCAACGGCAGAGCGAGACTGACTCCAGGTCTTCAATAGAACTTCCCTGTCTCCCATAAATGGTGACAACGAATACCATTGACAGCTTCTGCCTCAGTTCTCAGGTGGGACTTGTGTCTATTTTTAGTCAATTATTCATGGACTAAAATACATTATTCCTTCTGCAGGTCCTCACTGCATCCTTCCTGCAGCACCATTGCCACAGCAGCGCTACCCAGGTGGTTTGTGGTGAAGGTGCACTGATCACTGGGAATCAATTCAATACACAAATGTGTAGAAGACTCAGCCAAGGCAAGAAACAGTCCTTATAGCAAGTGTCACAAGGTGTTGGTTTATTTGTATTGTCACGCAAAGAACGCTGCCACAATCACAGTTAAAGCATTAAACAGGTTGTGGCTGAAAATGACATTTTAGGCAGCTGAGCCTGTTTTTATGTTAAAAAGTAAAATAAAGCAGCTCCAGGAAAGGCCTGGGAGAAGGAGCCACAGGAGAGCAGTAAATCTGCAAACCAGAAGGGTAAAGCACTGTCCAAAATACCTTGTTCCAGATTTATGGTGCACAGTAGTTAAGTACTGATGAAACAAGGCACTTGCTCTTTAGCTGACTTCACTTCTATTTAATGATTCTCATCTGACTACAAGATGAGACCTTAACGATCTTAGAGTGTAGCTAAGAATTCACTTCAGTCACCTGCTCTCAAGCCTCCTGTCTCAAGGCTGGAGAGGAAGATTGTGCTGTGGTGAGGGCAGGGGCTGCATGTGAAGCCTCACGATGGACCCCCTCTGAGATAGTTCTTGCGGCAGCAATGAGCACAGGGGGCAGGTTCTGCTGGGTGATGGTGGTAGAACGGCAGACAAGGAGTTACAGCAGCCCCATCGGGATGGTATCAAACTGTGCAGCTGCTCTCAGAACAGCGAGGGACCAGACGAGTTAATCCAGGAAATGTTCATGAGATAGCAAGAGGTTGTTTCAGTTACATTTTAATATGTAAGGCTCTTGCCTCTCTTTTGACAAGCATAACCCTTGGCTTTTTGCAGATGTGTAACATGGAAATAATAATCCCTGGAAATGTGGTTTGAGTAAAAGACTATTTTTCAAGGGCAAGAGAAAGAAACCAAACCTTCAGGTATGGTTTACATTTTGGTTTCATCACTCAAAGCCCCTCTTCTCCTAAAACATCCCTGTGAGGGTGCTGAGGCGCTGGCACAGGGTGCCCAGAGAAGCTGTGGCTGCCCCATCCCTGGCAGTGTTCAAGGCCAGGTTGGACACAGGGGCTTGGAGCAACCTGCTCTAGTGGAAGGTGTCCCTGCCCGGGGCAGGGGTTGGAGCTGGAGGAGCTTTGAGCATCCTTCCAACACAGACCAGGCTGGGATCCTGGGATTCTTTCATAAACAATCTCGTCACCTGTGGAAGGGCTGTCAAGAGCCATCTAAAGATGAGGAGTAACAAGTGGAATGGCAGACGGCGACTGTCCCTCGGGCTGATCTCATTAAGAGGTTCTGCTGACGTACGTGTTACATGTTTTTATGGAGAGGCTTTTTTGGTAATGGCTACATCAACACCTACGATCATTCCAGCGGAAGAGAGCCCCAGAGGATTGATTTCTCCTGCAGGTTTTGAGTCTCCTTATTTTGAGCACTTAACACTGTGACTTTTCTGTCTCTCTGTTTCTCAGTAAGGCTGTTGATATGCTTTATGTGCATTGAATCCTTGCCTGCATCCCACGGGCCAGCATCCCTGACAAGGGCTGAGAGTGTGGGAGAGAGCTCTGCTGGTCTGCAGCCAGAGTTGGTGTTCTTTCCATTTTTAAAGGCAGTGTTACAGGAAGTTGTTTTTTCAGTAGGGAACTGTGATGATAAGGCAATACAAGTAGTGAAATCGCGGCGTAACGTGTGCATGGAATAATGTTCTCTGAGCATGCCAAGGCTGGTTGTTCTGAGTGGAGCCTGAGGGGCAGCAACATACTTCAAATCATTCAGCCATCCAGGAATAAGGACCTGGCTCCTGGCCAGACCTTCATGCCAAAGTGAAATTGCCTTCCCATGGTGGTGCTGGTATGGATGTGGTGAAGTCCCACCTCTGGAGTGGCAGCAGGACTAGGTATGAGCTGTGTGCCGGCCATGGGCAGCCGACCTCAGCACAAGGTTGAACCAGGGCTGGTAATGTTGGAAAAGCAGGAGAAGCCACAGGCAAATCTGCTCCATGACTTTGTGACTGTTCTAAACCCATTTCATGTTTGAGCAGAATCACAAGGGTGGTTTGTAACCACTGAATGACAGCTGAAGGTTCCACTCGGATTTGCTCTGGCAAGAGCATTCATGAGGACACGTTAGTGATGGGGAGCTCTCAAAACACGCATCTGCGCGTGTGTGTAGAGCGGTGCCAAAGGGCCCGGGCTCGTGCTGGTGCCTGCGTGCGAAGCAGCAGGTCCCTGCCACAAGTCCCGAGGATCAGCAGCACTCGGTGTCCCGCCGCGCAGCCTCATCAGCACGCGGGGAGTGACGGCTGGAAGCCTCGCTGCTGGTGCCTCCGCCCCGGAAGGAGCCTGGGGGTGCAGAAGAAGCTGTGGGAGCTCTGTGGCTCCTTGCTGCTTGTGATTGTTTATCTGGTCAGCGCCAGCCTATTTTGTGGGCAGCTTGTGCTTGTCTCAAGGTACTTGGATTTGATAATCTGATCAGTGCCAGTCCGTTCTTGGCTGCTCTGTCCACCTGCTGGCTCCCTCGTGTGACCCTTCTGGTGCTCCATCCATCTGTTAAGAATTTACTTACAAAATGCATTAAAATAAATCACTGTGGTGTTATGGCACAGGGATTGTGTTCCCTGCATTTCAAACACCCTGCTAAATAACTGTGCCTCTTAGTAACAGTATCCTCCAGTCTTGTATCTTATCATTAGTGGTTCACAGGGAGTACCATGGTGCTTGGAAAACGGCCTTTTAACATTCAGATTTGGTGGTTTCCAGAACTCATTCTGTACTTTGCTGTCGGGTAATACCAGTTTCCAGACCAGGTGCATCTGCTCAACACTGTTATCAGGGAAATATATTCAGATAGATACAGAGAAGAGCAACAGCTTCCATTGAATCATTGCTTGACTGTGAAGATCACAGCGGAGACCTGGAGCAATGGAATCGCTGTGGATCCAGACAGTTCTAGTTTTTTAGTGCCGTGAGACCAGGCACTGCTGAGACCCTGCTGCAGGGGGCTGGAGGCTGTAGGGATGCCAGTGGTGGTCAGATCTTCATCCAATGGATGGTGTAGCTCCATAAGGATCCAGCCATGCAAGTTTAGGAGAAGGAAGACTTCCCTGTGAGGGTGCTGAGGCGCTGGCACAGGGTGCCCAGAGGAGCTGTGGCTGCCCCATCCCTGGCAGTGTTCAAGGGCAGGTTGGACACAGGGGCTTGGAGCAACCTGCTCTAGTGGAAGGTGTCCCTGCCCGGGGCAGGGGTTGGAGCTGGAGGAGCTTTAAGCTCCCTTCAACCCAAACCAGGCTGGGTTTCTATGACTGACTGGAGGCCAGAGGGAGCCAGGCTGCAGATGTGCTGGTGTTTGGAAGCTGCTGAGATGCCCTGGCGTGGCTCCGCAACTCTGGTCCCACCGTGCCCCTCTGTAAGGGTTCCTGCTGCTCATCACCACTGAGCTTCTGGGACTGTCCCTGGCAGGGGGCTGGGATGCAGCCTGGTCGATGCCATTTTGTCTTCCTGTTGAGTGCTTGTGAGCTGTAAGTTTAGTTAATGAAGCCTTTATCTGCAACGTATCACTTAAAGCCATAATGTTAAGGAAAGGGAGGGTGGCTGGGCTGATCCAGGATTAACATCGTTTAGTGTTATGTCCCAGGCAGTGAGTGGTGTGGTATAGAGAGATTTCTAATGCATTCCACAAAGCCAAACACAACCAATGCGGAGCAAACCCCAGAGGACACCAAGAGAGCCAACCCCAAATGCAGGTCAGTGTGTTCAGATTTGGTGTAGGCTCTTTCTGCCTAATTAATCTCTGTCTCCCATCGGTTACTGGAGGAGGCAGGGGCAGCTGACTGCCACTGCCGGGTTCTGAGCCTGAAGGAAACACTCCCAGCTGGCGGCTAATTAACTTTTTCCTTAAAATCTATTAGTGTGGAAGATAAGCAAACATGGTGTTTACCTGACCCCTGCACCACGTACCAGACTCTCCTTCCAAACACTGTTCTTTAAAACAGCAATTAAAATGACAGGAAAAGAGAAGAAAATTCTGCTGAAACCACAGCAGCATGACAAAGAAGGGAGGAGATGAGCACGGGCTGGGGTTACAGCAGCTGCAGCATTAAGATGTTCATCCCCCTTGTCGGTGGCCGTGCAAGATGTGGGATGTGCATCCAGCCCTGCTGGTTTTCCTCGTGGGCCTCAGGACATTTGCTGTTTTCCTCATGAGACCCCAGGTCTGGAAGTGTTTTGTTAAAGGATGGTCTCAGAGTTCCTGTAGGAGGTGACTCTGCTCCCTTCTCCCAGGGGGTGAGGCATGGCCACGCCACCCCAGGGTGGTCTGCAGGCAGATGCTGGCAGCCCCTCTCCATCCTCTGCACTCATCCTTGCGCGGAGGGAGCAGCACCTCGCCCCTTGCCCAAGGGGATGCCGTGGTCGGTACCAAGTGCTGAGCTTACCCCTGCCCCATTCACAGCTTTCCACCCCTCACCAAGGTAAGCTGCAGCCCTTGGTTTAGCCATCAGGTTCTCTGATTTATGCAGGAGCCTGCAATAAACTGATGACAGTTATTTCTGAAGCTAATGGGAATGTAGAAATTCAGATAGCATGTTAATAATGATAAGGAAAATCTCTGATAAGAACACCTCCCACCACTCAACAGGAAGATAGGAAAGCTCTGCTCTGAGTGCCAATAGTGTCTCTGCCCCATGCTGCCAGAACTCCCCTCAGAGCTGGATTTATGGAATAGAAGAGACTGCCAGGAACGAAAGTGTCCATCATGTGGCATGGACCTTGTTCTGCCCAAGCAGTTCAGTTGGTTGTGCCTGTGTGGATGGTGAGACCCAGAAGGGGACCTTTCTGATTGACATCCTGCTGAGTCTCTGGGAGCCACGTGTAAAGCACACGCTGCCCAGTCAGACCTGGTTGACGGTGTGAGGGGCTGCACACAGGGTACCAATGGGAGCCCTAGGGTGCTTTGATCACTTGTGGGTGCTTTTGAGATGCACAGCTTTTCTCCTTCCTAATGGCTTTACAACTGATTCAGGATCGTAGAATCGTACATCATATAATCTCCCTCTTCTGAACAAGGTTAAGATCTGGCTGAATACGTTGCTGAGTAAAGGACTTGCTGTGTGGTGTTTCCATTAGGCTTGAAAGCAAATATCAGTGACTCTCCTAAGAGGTTTATATCTCATGTAATAGAGAATATACATCCTGATGTGCATGCTGCTTGTAATGCATTGCTAGGTTTTATCATAGCAACATCCAGACCTCTTAAACACGAACTAAATTTAACTTTAAAGCAATGCTAATTCAGGGGGAAAAACCAGTATGCATCATCTGTCCTCGGTTTGATAGTCTGTGATATGTGTAACCAATTGTTCTTATTTACATTAATTTGCATTGTGAAAAGCAATTTTACAGTTTCAGTCAGACTTAATAGGCAATTTGCAGCTCACTGCCTAATGGCGCAGTTACTTAAGCCTGCCCCCAGGGTGCTTTCTAGACCTGAGATGAGACTAAACCTTTTAAATGTTCAATTGAACATCTTAAAAAGTCAAAAAGTCTTCAGCTATTAGAGCCGGTTCACACCCGCCTTGTCATCTTCGAAATTACTGCTTCACATGCCCTGTGGTTCACGCGCGCTCTGCCCTGGGCTGCAGACGTGGGGATCTGCTTCTGCAAAGTGCGGTGGCTCCCCGGCCCCTGGAGCACACTGTGCACGGAGGAAGGTGAAGGTGAGGGT
>NW_009915209.1:142284-142800 GCF_000696875.1 Nestor notabilis | reverse complement strand
CCTCTGTGGTTCATCAGAGCTACTGCTGCATTTAGGGAGTGACTTTTCACCAAGGCGTCTCCTCTGGGTGCCACATCTCCGCACTCAGGAATGCGCCACCAGCTTCAGTAGGTGTGACAGAAGCTGATTTTGCAGGGAGACTGAGTGAAAGCCCTTAATTCACCAGGATTCTACTTCAGGTTGAATGTATTAGGGGCAAACTGAGAACGAAATAGGGTGCTGCTGCTGAGGCTACTGCGATTGTTGGCACTCTCAGAACACTACCTAAGAGAGGTTCTTTGGCCATCAAGTTACATTAGGAGATCGTCCTTCTAAAAGTGTTTGATCACTGAAGAGGTGCTTTGAGGAGTATGTGAGCATCCCCGGAGGGAAGGTCTCTGGTTCTGAGCGTTGCAGATGAGGGAGGACGTAACAAAGACCTGCTCAAAAGATGGAACTCTGCTTACTTATTAGGCAGAAGCTCTTCCCTGTGAGGGTGCTGAGGCGCTGGCACAGGGTGCCCAGAGAAGCTGTGGC